>NW_020187174.1:23601-24088 GCF_900000015.1 Plasmopara halstedii | reverse complement strand
GTAACGTCGTCTGTGACGGATTTGATCCGCACCGCGTATGCGGGTAATGGGATGTGTGTAGCACTGCTAGGGCTCTCGGGAGCAAGGGGTTTGGAGACTCGGAAAGAAATTGTCACCAAGACTGCGTGTACGATTGCACTGTTATTCGTTGAATAACGGCTTGCTATATTATAGCACCCATTCAACGGATACACCACGAACTGTGATTCCTCATTATGGGGATTTGAAATATCGCATCCTCTATGAGGCTCACGACACGCCACTTAGTGGTCATCTCGGTCGTGAGAAAATGTACAACTCTGTAAGTCACCACTATTGGTGGCCCAAGCTGTACAAATGGACGAGCACCTATGTGCGCACGTGAGAGACGTGTCAACGGGTAAAAACCTCTCCAAATGCTGCTGCGCCGCTGGCCAGCTTACCGGTACCCACTGGGTGCTGGCGTCCATGAGTTTGGACTTTGTGTTTGGCCTGCCAAAAGGTTCGA
>NW_020187174.1:22411-23591 GCF_900000015.1 Plasmopara halstedii | reverse complement strand
TTCCGAAACGGATGCGCACCCACCCGGTGTTCTACGTGGGCTTGCTCAAGCCGTACCGGGATCCGGCGCAAGTTAACGCGAAAGCGTTGGCGCCGGAGTGGATTCCACGGGCCCGCGGCCACCCAGAAGTTGAACCAGCAACTGGATCTGAGCACGGAGTGCAACAACCTCTATTTCCAATGGTGCCAAGCGCTCCACCGTTGCCTGCAGCGAAGCATTCGCCAGCTCCACGGCTAGGGGTCGCTCCGACAGAGAGCGGTAGTCCTCAAGGCGAGGCAACCGGCGCACGACGTGCTTTAAACTGTCAAGAGCGTCCGCACAGAGATGTGCTACATCAGCATGACGCTCAGCGGAGCTCCGATTACAAAGGACCTTGTCCGCAAGGGCTCGAAGATCATCACGAGCCACCGGGCGGCGGTCGACCCGGTCGTCACCGCCCGCCACCGACTCTTATCGATATGAATGGTGAAGCCCACTATCACGTGGAACGTCTAGTACGACGACGTCGTCACCAGGGTCAGACCCGATATCTCGTGAACTGGCGGGGATATCCCAACTGTAAGACTCGTGGGAGTTTGAGGCGCCACTTGGGCAAGATTGCCCAGTCGCCGTAAACGCTCTTGATCGGAACGATCAGGAAGTCCCGCGTCATCAGACACCCCGCGATTCCCGGCAATAGCCAGGGAAGTTGAAGGGCCATGAGCTGAGATCAAGCAGCAGCCCTGAGCTCTTGCGGTCGAAGACACAGAGCTCGTGGGAGCATTAGGGGTTGTTAGCCCATACATCGCAGGGCGACAATCTGAAAGAAGTCGACGGCGTTCCTTGAGTTTGGCAAACTCAAAGCGGAGGTGTCGCTCCACACGCACGTCCACTTCCTTGTAGCTCAACCGCAGGTTATGCAGTGAGAAAAGTTTTCGGTGCCGTTGCACCCATCGCTCAAAGAGCGCTTCGTCATATGTAGTGCTTTCGCGCGGGGGCGAGCACTACAGGTATTGTACGCATTGCGGATACACGAGAGCCACCTCGTTGTGCACTCAGACGAGTGCGATAAGTTTTCAACGGAATTTCTTGTGGGACGAAGAAACGAGCTCGAAGAGCTTTACGTGTGACAAGTTCATCATCCGTTATGGCCGGGGGCCCGATGACGTAGGCGCGAAACCATCGAGTTACCGCGTCCTTC
>NW_020187174.1:13698-22401 GCF_900000015.1 Plasmopara halstedii | reverse complement strand
TTTTGTTTGGTCATTACCCATGTGGTGATTTTTTTGTTAAACAAAAATCACCTTAATGAAAAATGTGATCTTTTTGAGTGGCTTTTATTTTGTGAAGTACGGTAAAAAGAAACGCGAGATATATTCCAGACAGCTAATTTATCTCACTGTGAGGAAACTACAATAGCTGAGTAGACATTTGTTGCGCCCACACAAATTCCCTTTGGGTTTCTCGTACCTCATTGACGTTGAGATCCAATTATCGCCTTCTGGCGATATTTCATGCTGCAAAAACTTCAACATGAATTTAACTAGCTTTCTTTATAAGCTTATCATCGTGCGATCGCTTGAATCACATTCATCTTCATGATTGATCACAACCGCGTTTCGTGTCCCGCGGCTCAAAAAGGAGGAAGTAGCTCATGACGTCTTGACTTCTCTACATCAAGTAATTCAACGAGAATTGACCAGTAGCTCAGATACTCTATCGCCGCAGCCAATATTCACGTAACAACCTCCTCTAGCCAAATAAAAACCTTACAAAGCTGAACTACAACGGCCCAGTTGCCGATAGCTCGTTGATACGACGGTCGTTTGACTCCATCAGCATAAAAGCATTACCATATACAAAACAATTATTGTGTTTTGACAATAATAACATTCTAATTATAAATGGGTATTTTACCAAGACTGATCAAAGATCCTCCCTGCCTCACACTTAAGTGATGGCTTTCACTGCTAACGCCTCTATCAACTGGACGACCTTAAGTGCGCTCCGGAGCCAAAAGCATGGTGTTCTTAGTGCAAGCGATCCTTTAAGACTGAAATATATTTCGATCATCGTCAACCAGCGCGCATTTTTTCACAGCAGAAATGATGAAGAAAGCATGGCGAGGCCAGAAGGCGTCGCAAAGCTTGAAGGCTCGATTGACAAACACCAGCATTCATCATTTCTACGTAGTATTGATTTGAAATGTCCGACATCGCAACGAAAATTGTCCGCACTGGTTCAGGCAGTAGTCAAGACCAAGACAAATACCGGCGGTGGGATTATGAACAATAGAATCATGCTTTTAGATTGGATACTGATGTCTAATACTATCTACAACTAGATTTTGTTCCGCAGATAGTAATTCAAAGCCTTTGCACAGCCTACCGAGGTATGCATATTGATGAAAAAAAAAAGTTTTTACTCATCTTAGCACAGGATCTTCATATTGACACGAAGGCGGTGGGTAGCAAGTACTCTTTTTTTTGCCTCTGGTACTTACGTGACATGTACTTAAGGCTTTGCAAAGCGCTGCTCAATATGAGCAGAACTTTGATAAGGTAAAGGACCCTTGCGGTGGACACGTGAACTGGAAACACGAAAATGTTGAAAGATACCTGCGTACGTTCAAAAATTTGCGCAACGCTTTCACACCACTTTATGAGGTAGTTCACTTTGCATAATCTGAAAATTACAGACGAGTTGACAAGACTGGTGCAAATGCCTAGACATTTTTCCAACAGATTTTGTCACAAAGAGAGAACGGCATGCTGTTTTTGGTGCATATGCGTGCGGACCTACTTCAAATTTTGCGCAAGAGTGCTTCTCATACCGAAACTACTTCTCTACGTTCACTTGACGCGAGTTTGAAAGTATGTTTCTCCCTTAAATCGAACGTAAAATCATACCGTTATCAAAGTGCTGCTCGTGCCATATATATAGCAATATCTGGTATCATGGTTCGGCGTGGGATTTCTTCGCTTAAAGCGTGTAACTTATGAGCACTCTCCTGGCCAGCTTCTGGAAAAGATCATTCGGTATGAGGCTGTACATCCTGTGGGCACAATTGCCGAGCTAAAGAGGCGGCTTGGTATGTGTGAGATCCGTTCTGGCTAATGCAATATGTCTTAAACGCTGTTTAACTGACAAAATTGTTCTTGCTGCTTATCATAGGCAACGGTCGCCGTTGTTTTGCTTTTTTTCATCCAAGGTTTGGATTTCGTGATATTTAGTTTCGACTAAACTGATTATTTGATTGCAGTATTCCAGAAGAGCCTTTAGTCTTTGTACATGTAGCGTTGATGCAAGAGATGGCAACCAGCATGCAGTCAATTCGCGATGGAACGGAGCAATTTGGTGACACGTCTCAGACAAAAGCTGCAATATTCTATTCCATCTCTTCGACGCAAAAAGGACTTTCGGTAAGGAAAAATGATAGTTATGTAGGCACCAAATACCTTACTTGCCCCATCTGTCTTTCATAGGGAGTGGACCTTGGCAACTTTTTAATTAAAGAAGTCGCCAAATCTCTTAAAAAGGAGTGCCCGCATTTAAAAACTTTCGCAACTTTGAGTCCTCTGCCCCACTTTATGTCATGGCTCGAAACCCAGCGGTATAAGACTGATGATTTGTTGGTGACTTTACCTGAGCTCGATGCCTTGGTTGATGTTCTTCATGAACGTGGCAATGCTACTCAATTGGACTCACCACCTGTGGCTATTGTTCTGAACGCACTTATGATTGATAAGTGGAGTGAAGACCCAATTTTGACTGCAGTTCTGAAGCCCATCCTGCTAAAACTTGGGGTTCGGTACATATATTATGAAAAGAAGCGCGGGAAAGCACTAGATCCCGTTGCGAACTTCCATGTGCGAAATGGCGCAATCTTTGAGCGAATTAACTGGCTGGCCGATGTGTCCCAAAAGGTGCGTAAATTACCTTAAGTGGATGCTTTGTCATCTTTTCTTATCGGTGTATTATGACATTTTTCATGCTGTAAGGGTCTTGCTCAAAGCGCTGGGATGATGATAAACTACAAGTACGATCTGGCACACGTGGAGACAAATAATGAAAACTACTTGATGCACAACATCATTCCGGTTGGACTTCAGCCGCAGCAAGTACTTGGGGCACGCATTATTTAGAGATAACGAAGATTTTCATCGGGTTAAGCACCTTTTTTCTAAAATCGAAGAGTGTGTTTAAAAATCGCTAGTTTTAATTATAATATTATACCACAGCAGCAGCCGTTGCGATAGTTTTGCAGATCTTTGAACGGTCGTTGAACAATTAAGAAAATTGTGAAAGGATCATCACAGACATCGCTATGGTGCTTGCACAAGATGAGATCGACGCATGTAGGGAAGCATTTCTCAACTTTGACAAAGATCGGTGAGGCTTTAAATGATTAGATTAATATATAAATTAGCGAGCAACAATGTGAAAGAGCACGGAAAATGTAGGAGCGGCACTATTGATGTTTGGGAACTGCGGCAAGTGCTCGAAGGTACTTCTAAGATCTCACTCAGGACGAAGTTAATTGTTTTTTATCAGCAATGGGACAACAGCCGACCGAGGAAGAACTTTTTCAAATGATCAGCGAAGTTGATGAAGATATGAGTGGCGCCATTGGTACTCAACTTGTTAGTTAATTTACAGTGAGTGGTGAACTGAGAGTGGACGTTGGCTGCTAGATTTTGCAGAGTTTTTGCAGGTCATCGATAATCAGAAAGATCGAGCCGCCATGTTCGAAGATGATAGCGATATGAGTACGAACATAATCTCGATTAAGTTCGAAGCATAGGAACGCTAACTTTTCCTTGCAGTCGATGCATTCGTTGCATGCGGTGGAAAGCCAGACAAGACTGGATTTGTGCGCAAAGAAACTTTAGTGAAAATCGTCAAAACTGATTTCGGTCTTACTATCAATATCGAGGAAATGATCAATAAGCTAGATGTGAATGGTAGCGGAGAAATTGAATTTGAAGAGTTTAAAGCCATCCTGACGTAATTAAGTAGCGTCAAGCTGGATGATTTGAGTTTCGCTTTGTGTATTTGCGAGATCCCTTGAACAGAATTATCATTTCAAGAGAACTACTTGCAATTCTTGAAATTCCAGAATGCTACTTCGATGCACCAAATATCATCTTCAATACCGGAACAGGGACCGACCGGTATTTGACGGTAAATCATATTGGTGCAGAAAACAACCATGAGACCTCTTGTACGGTGATAGGATAATTGCCTTGGTGATAGAATCTAGCCTGTGTAGGCACTACTGTGACCATATTCATATGTCTCAAATAACACTTTCGTAGTCTACGTGGCGGATGCTGGCGGCGCAGCGGCATTGTTCTTAAATTTGATGCTCCGTTTGACAATCCCAGCCGGCTTGGTGCCAGCTGCGTTGGCCAGGCTATGTCATCACAATTATTATTGTCAGATCAGGGTGCAGATACCAATGTCATAAGAAACTGGTTGCTGATTGCAGTACACCTTCATGTACCATACTATTTACCGGTGTGTACGGTATCTTGCCAGCCCCCCCCCTTGACCCATTCCGCTTTAAACTGTCCATTGCGCCAGCGTTCTGAGTTTTATCGAACTGGTAAGACGCCACCGAGAAGGATTGCAAGACATCATGAGTGACTTACAGATGGTGACGGGCGCAAAATGTTTCGTACCGGACGAAACACACGTGTGGCTTGCGGCTGAAGTGCTTCGTGACGAGAATTCGGGTGACGGCAAGACGCGCAAAATCTATTGCCGGGTAGAGTTACCCGACGGTACAATCGAGGAGCGCTGTGTAGATATGCTGGCAAAAAAAACCAAGGCACTGCTGGATGTGCACCAACTTGAATCTCTTCCCTATCAGAACGAAAACGTCGGACGTGAGGGAATCGAGGACATGATCACACTTAATTACTTGCATGAGGCCGCCATTTTGTACAATGTTAAAAAGCGCTTTCTTTGTGAGCTTCCTTACACGTACACAGGGGATATTTGTATCGCCGTTAATCCGTACAAATGGTTACCGGATCTTTACGCTGAAAAGCAGCATCTGCGGTACCTTAACCAGCCTAAAGAGGAACTTCCGCCACACGTGTATGCCACATCCGTTGCTGCTTATGACAATATGCGGCGCTCGGAAAAAAATCAATCCATCCTTGTTAGTGGTGAGTCCGGTGCTGGTAAAACAGAGACGACTAAGATCCTCATGAACCATTTGGCTACAATCGCGGGTGGTCTCAACAACTCAACTATAAAGAAAATTATAGAAGTCAATCCGCTGCTCGAATCCTTCGGAAATGCCAAGACTGTCCGCAATGACAACTCGAGCCGATTTGGCAAGTTTACACAGTTGCAATTTGATGAAAATGGAACTCTTGTTGGCGCTAAATGTCGCACGTATCTCCTGGAAAAGACGCGAGTAATTCATCACGAAGCACCTGAGCGCAACTACCACATTTTTTATCAGCTTATTGACTCTTCTGACGTTTCATCAGAGCTACAGCTCGAATCGTCCAAAATTTATTCGTATACGGGCGACAATAGAGACCAAAAAATTGAAGGTCTGTCAGACGAGAAGCACTTTAACAAGACAAGAGAAGCTCTTGAGCTCGTGGGCTTGTCTCGTGATGACCAACAACCACTATTTGAAGTGTTGGCTGGTGTGCTTCACCTTGGTGAAGTGCAACTGCAATCGGATCCTACTGATGACGAAAAGTCGCTGATTCCCGAAAATGACGGTGGGGCTAATTCTGCAACGCACATGCTTGGTGTCACATGGGAAGCTCTTCAAACGGCACTTTGCTCCCGTACCATGCGTGCGGCCAATGATGTGTACAGTGTGCCGCTAAAGAAAGAGTTGGCGATGGACTGTCGTGATGCCCTAGCCAAGGCTATTTACTCGAATGTATTTGATTGGCTTGTGAATACAATCAACCAGTCATTAGCTGATGATGGCCATATGGCCAATCACGTGGGTGTGCTCGACATTTTCGGGTTCGAACATTTCAAACACAATTCATTCGAACAATTTTGTATCAATTTTGCCAACGAGAAGTTACAACAAAAATTCACTCAAGATGTCTTCAAGACCGTGCAGATCGAGTACGAGGAGGAAGGAATTGTGTGGGACCACATCGAGTACGCCGATAATCAGGATGTACTGAACGTAATCGAGTCGCGGATGGGTATAATATCACTGCTAAACGAGGAAGTTATGCGACCAAAGGGTAATGAGGAGTCGTTTATGTCCAAAGTAACATCATTGCACAAGGATGAAACGCATGTCATCGAATTCCCTCGCACGTCTCGCACCGAGTTCCTCATCAAGCACTATGCTGCTCCTGTGATGTATGACTCGGTGGGATTTCTTGAGAAGCACAAAGACTCACTTCTGCCGGATTTATCTGAGCTCATGCGTGGATCGTCCAAGCCGTTTATCGCTAAACTTTTCGAGTCCAAGCCAGAGCCAAGTGAAGCTGATTCGGAAGCCTCAGGAAACCGCCGAAAGCGGGGTGGAGCTTTGTCAATAACGACTGTTGGTACTCAATTCAAAGAGAGCTTGACAGAACTGATGGCTACAATCAATTCGACACGTGTGCACTACGTGCGTTGTATCAAGCCTAACCCGATTAAAAGCGCAACTGTGATGGATCAGAGCATGGTAGTGTCTCAATTGCGATGCGCTGGTGTTATTGAAGCCATTCGCATCTCGCGTGCGGCGTACCCAAACCGGTTGCAGCACACCGAGATTCTGGACAAATTCTGGCTGTTTGTACCGAGTGGTGGCCACACAGTTGAAGAAAAGTGTCAATTGCTTATGGACAAACTAAAGCTTGAATCCCCTCGTCAATATCAAATGGGTAAAACCCGCGTGTACTTCCAACTGGGAGTGCTTGAAGAGCTTGAAGATCGCCGCAAAAAGTTCTTAGATGCTAAGGCCACTTACCTGCAATACACCATGCTTGGCTTTACGCAGCGCATCAAGTATCTTCGAAAACTTGAGGCAATCATAAAGTTGCAATCGGTCATCCGATGCGTGATTGCAATGCGCAGATACAACATGGTTCTCAAAAATATCATCGTGGTGCAAGCTCGCTGGCGAGGCGTCCAAGGCCGCAAGGTGGCTGCCGACATAAAGAGTAATCACTACGCTGTTATTATACAGCGATATGTGCGTGGTTTTGTGAAGCGTCATCGCTACGTTAAGATGCGCGCGATGGTCATTCGCGTGCAGGCCCTGGTTCGCATGACAATCCAGCGGCCAAAATATTTGGCTGCTCTCGATGAAAAGCGCCGTGAGGCAGATATGGCGTACCAGTTGCATAAGCTTAAGGCTGCCCTACAAGACGAGCAAGAACGTAATGCTCAACTGCAGCGTCGCAACAGCTTGACGACAGCGGACTCTTCCGCTGCCTCGAGTGTTGTTATGGCTGATGCCGGTGGTATGATCGAAACTCTCACAGACGAGAACAAGAAACTTCGTGAGAAAAACGAGGATATGAAGGCTGCGATGAAGGGTATGAAAGCGGAAATTGAGAAGTTCAAGAATGACAAGGAGGTCTCCTCGGCTGGCAACCATGTGAAGGTCCGTCAGCTACAGGACACTGTGCGTGACAAGGACAAGAAAATTGCTCAGCTTGAGGCTGAAAACACTAAGCTGACAGAACAGATTGCTAAGCTTCACGCGGAAGGTATTGTTCCCGACAAAAAATCCATTCCGAAAAAGTCGATCTTCCGTACACTCGGTTCAAAGAAGGAAAAGAAGCCACGTGAAACAGTTTTAATGGACTCGCTGACTGGATCAGACGACCTTAACCGTCATTCATCAGAAACGCGTCCGTCGGAGCGCCACTTCCCGCGTATGCCGAGCATGAGTGTGGGAAGCCGTTTCTGGAACTCAAATAAAAAAGGGGACAACGGTGATGGCCTAGACGTTTCTGAGGTCGAAGGTGAAGATAGTCCAACTAACAGCTATACTACGCGCAACACGATCGTAAAAAGCATGGAAGTTGGGGTGACTGGAGCTATGTCGAGTCTGAAAGGCCGTATGTCGGTAGTGAAGGGAATGTACGACAGTCGAAACAAGCGAACAAACAGCAAACCTGAGGAGGCCGCAAACTCTTCCGATAGTAATTCGTCGACAAACGTCGTTTCTTCAAAGAGCGCTAAGGTCAAGCCGGTCGTAAAGCCGGCGGATCGCCCTGTCCGCGAGTCATTTAATCTGGATGCGTTGCCTGAGGTGTCATTGCCTGTCGGCTGGGAGGCAAAAGTTTCTCGTTCCACAGGCCGTGTGTACTACGTGAATCGCAAGCTTGGCAAATCGCAATTCGAGCGCCCCACACTGGCCTCACTCAAGGCACAGAAGCTGGCGCGCCAGAAATCGGGTCCCGCGCCATAAGTAGATAGCGGACGCTAGGGATGAGCTCACTTACGGTGATGTCGCGTTACTGCGTCTTTGTGAAAGAAACCTTTAGCGTTTTCAGCAAGCTAGGAAAATCAATTCATGATAAACATATCAATACTTACCATCTATATTTTAAAAAGTAGTCAAACTTCTTGTTTTGCAGATTCAGATTCTGGGTTATGCAAATGTTCCTTGTGCTAGTTCCGCGACCGATCCATTCATCTTGATCTGACAAAAATCTACTAAAATTAGCGATCACGACCTAAATATTTATATGCCTGGATCCCGCTGTAGAAGCGAATGACGCTGTAACTCGATCGATACACGTATACATCATCGGTCCCCCGGCCAGAACGGAAGATAAGCTTGCAAAACGGAAGGCTTTTCTCCCAACGAAAATTCTTGGTTCCACAAGAATTTCCGTTGGAAGCTTATCGCACTCATCTGAGTGCTCAACGAGGTGGCTCTCGTGTACCCGCAATGGGAACAATACCTGTAGTGCTCGTCCCTGGCAAAAGCGCTACAGATGACAAAGCGCTCA
>NW_020187174.1:13003-13688 GCF_900000015.1 Plasmopara halstedii | reverse complement strand
TCCCACACAAGAGCTTTTCCCGGAGAATCCAGTACAGGTGGAAATACACGGTCAATCCGGCCCGATAGCAGCGCAGAATCCACCCAAGCTTTGGGCTAATTAGCCACCCACGCAGAGTTCACAGTGGATATAGCGCGATTTCCTTTCTTCTCCTTCGAAATCACGAGCGGTGGAAGCTTCCGGCCACTTGCATGTACAGCTAACACTACCGTGATCCGCATGGATGCAAACCCTGTCGAACGGAGTACGACATGGCGTGCTTCGGTGATGTCGACGGTTGTATCTCGTGGATCCTCAAATTAAACAGCGCTTTCGTCCATTAAAATAGTTCTCTCAAGCTCGAAACGCGGGAGATAACTTATGAGATACGTCATGTAGCTGACGGCACGCCCCACAAGCACATCGTCCGACAAGACTGTCAGATTTGATCTTTTGCGTAGTGAGAGATCATTGCGCTTCATAAACTTAGAAATCCAAGCATTCATCCAGCGATCCGTGAAGCTCACTTGCAGCCAACCCAATCCATTCTCGTGTGACCTTCTCTTTGCGAAGACGGCGGTCGATAATAGCGTCCAGCAGTAGGTCCTCGAGAATTCCTAGAAGTGGTCTGCAACCACCACCTTTTAGCCGCTTTTGGTATGGTTGAGCACTCAAAATCTCGTCTTTGTTGCGCCACCACTTTCGC
>NW_020187174.1:0-12993 GCF_900000015.1 Plasmopara halstedii | reverse complement strand
ACACCACAGCTCCCTTGGGAGAGTGACGGGTCACTCTCATGTAACCCCGTTACAAAGTGGATTGCGATCCGCTACACTCGTACTGGTTCTAAGTATAGAACGAAAATCGCCGACCTTAACCTAGCATCCTCTAAGCGAAGAGCTTCGGCAGCCCTGCTGCAGAATGAGTGAATGCAGTAGCTCTTCTTCCGTCAAGAATCAATGTTATCGATATCAGCATGAATATTCTTTCCGCCACGAGGTTGTCAGGGGCACTTCAGAGTCTTCGGCAAAGAATGCAGTCGAGCATTTCAAGGCTGGCGATAAGCAAAAATAGCCTTAGAGTAATGTGGGTCCGTGGTCGCATTACGCTGGATATTCTGTGCATAAGGCTACTCAGTCTTGAGGGATCCGGAGCCAAGTGGGAGGCCACGGCTAGTTGTTAAGTGCCGACGCCGAGCAAGAGTGGCCAAGCCTGTTAGAGAGTTAGGTCTCCACTGTCGGCTTCGCCGACCTGAATTCGTATAAATTCGCAAAGTCTTCCCACATTCATTTAGGTCGTCGCATCCACACCTATTACCATTTCGTTCTCGAAGCAGAGCAAGTGGTGCCAAATACACTACAGCGCTATCCAAAACATTTGAAAGCTAGTTGCGCAAAGAAATGACCGAGACAGGTTTCGTCAACATCATTCAACGCTGATCACGTTGCAGTGCTCTATAAACTACTGCGAAAGGAAAGTGTCTCAGCTGTTCAGCTGTGATGTAAGCTAATGTGACACCAAGAAATTGAACAGGCTGCTGCAATGATGATAATCGACCCTTCAGGCAACAAGTACCAATTTTGTATTTTAAAGTCAACACCAGCCAAATAGCACTTATAGCACGTTCTAACAGCAACTCGCAACGCAGTAGCTACGATAATAGAATATGGCGTGGGATATTGTAGACATCCAAGTAAAGATGATGCTCGCATACACATCAACTAGCAATCTTGATCTCACTATCGCCATTCACAATTGGGATCATGATCGGACAAGTGACCCGCCTTTCATACTGCTTCGCTTTAACCGTAGTGATTTATGTGAAACAGTGTGCAGAACGACACAGCGCTGTGATAAATGCGAGCCACATCTAGCCATCCTTGCTCGTTGACGATGCATAATTTTGGCTGATAAATAGTTCTTTGAAATGCACCGAGGACGCGGTCAGTTTAGAGCTCACCATAGGTATCATAGGTCGCGATTCATTCTCAGGACCCCCCCCTCATATTGATTACCTGGTGGAAACAAATTTAATTTTTTTAAAGCTGTATCAGACGTTGTGGATTTATTTCTTACGCGGTAAAAGAGCCTTAAGTGGGGTAAGTGGTGAGTAATGATGAAACAATGTCGTGGACCTTTGTGAAAGGATTTGAGAATTACCATCACAGAGGATACAGATCTTTTGACTAGGGAATGTCAAGCGATTGATGGGTGAGGCTAACCTTTGTTTAAGCAGAATCTAAGTCAAAAATAATTTACCTTATCATCAATATTTTTAATGGCAATCTTAAGAAGTTGTAAGAGACACAGCTAGAATTGCACAACTCTTGGTATCACATAAAGTCTATAAAGCTCCAAGTACTCAAGAACAATGACTTTGACATTGTTCTTACCATATTAGACTTGCCAATATTACCCAATAGGAGTGCGAGGTTTAGTGATAACCACACTGAAATTCATATTTGGATATGTCGAGATGTGTCAAAATAATCGAGCAAGGACCTCCACTCACGCCTCGTATCTATAGATGATTCTTTCGTATACCAGAAAGGGTGTGAGGAATTTTTGGTTGTCGACAATGATGGTCTTTTATAACGTGACTGATACTATGGTGGCATCAGATGACAAAAAAGCCGCGGACTCGATACTGTACCCGGGCGAGATTTGAGCAAACGATTGCGTAGTAATTGCTATCAAAGAGATGTTCAATATTTAAAATTATTCGCAATTTGTCAAGTTGAGGTACACAGGTTAAGCAATGGTATTTACTGCAATTGCTCAGGATCTTGCTACGCAGAAATTGGAGAAGCGGCACGAAGAATGAATCTACAAGTGGAGAATTAAGATCGTGAATTGTCAGAATAATTGATACTTTTCCTACCAACAGGGCGAGCTTATAATACCAATGAGAATCTAGTGAGCGTGGAGCTGAAAATAAATCAGGTTTTTAAAGGATTCGAGCCACTGAAATAACGCGAGAATCGGATCCAACAGGGAATTTGTTCAATTTAACGAAGAATACGACTACTTAAGGACTTACTCATTTCATACCACTCACAGGCCAGTTAGAAAACCATTGTGTCCTTCCGAGTCATGCAACAGAGTAAGAAAGCCATGAGTCAGAGAGTCCACGTAACAGTGCGCTGAGATTAGGCTAGTGTCCTTATCCATAAAGCGAAACAGAGATCCTCCGAAATTACGACTTACTTTAACTGCTCTGCTATTTCGAGCGAACCGATATATTCAGAATTAATAATATCCAACCTATATGAATTATATTTTTTGCTCAAAAAACAGACTCTTATTGATGCTTTACCAGTCCACGTTGTTCTAATGAGCTTTTCTCTATAATGTCCCATCGTTTTGATAGTCTCAATACATTGAACCTCTGAATGATCACCATAACTAAAAGCTAATGGGATTTATTACATTTGATCGTATATTTGCACTTCTACACAGAAGTACGAGTTGAAGATACGAAAATATATAGTACATACATTCTCCCACTAGTTAGTGGATCACATTGATGAAAACACTTATTCGCTATTTCAAAAATGCGCCACAAAAATAAACTCATACCGTTCACCCACTATGGTTAGAGTTCACATCACTCTGTGCACCTCAGAGGGCCGTTTGAAAATTGCGGTTCGTGGATCGACAGGTATGCTTAAATCATCGTTTTATATGCATGCGTGCTTTTGCCTGCTGCTGGTATCGGCACGTTGATATTGAACTTTCTAGATCTCAGTCTTTTTGTCGCGATCTCGACGAACAACGCTTAATCTGATTAAAATATATCTGTACGTTAGCTTCGATGTGTAGCCGGGATAATAGCAGCTAATCGATTTTGAGCGACAGACCTCACTCTCATGGCCGTGGCCACTTCGTGGCGATGTCAAATAAGCTTGAGTGTAAATCAAACATTAAAAAATATTGATTTAAGCCTGTAAAGGCGCGCAATGCATGATTTAAATCAAACTCAATGCTTTGGAGTATCTTGCTTCGGTTCATGGTCTCTCTGAGTAAGTGCTTCGTTCTATACTCGATCGCACAATTGACGTGTTCAGACTGACCATTCAACTGAATATTATCTGCGGCTGACAGGTTCAATCCGGTAGCTAGCGGTTCAAACAAAGTGCCCCAACCTTTGTTGCTAAGCGCGGATCTCGATTGCATATAATGGCCACCGGCAAGACCTAATGACCGAAAGTTTGTCGAATGGCAGAGCAACGCAATACGTGTGGCGTCTAACCCATACGTTATACGTGTCGCCTCGTCAATTGGCAGCTCCACCATCGTGCGATTCGTAGTTGGGGCGACGCGAAAGCGCATCCGACGCCACTATAAGCCATTTCGATTTGCCTTACCTTTCAATTATACTCGGCAATGAAGGCTTATTACGATGTAAGTGAGAGATGGATTAGCGACATCGATGTCTGCAGCGACGCGTGGTCTATATCGATCATAAATATGTTAGAATCGAGCAGGTGTACCTTGGCATCATACCTCATTGCAAGTAGTACTTAGTCGTGATCAGGGTTGTTCTTTTGCGCTACTATAGGTTGTGAGGCTCAAACATGATGGCGCGTTCATGCTCGTTGATTTTGAAATCATAGTCTAAGACGAAAGGAACGCGTTACAGACGACCCATTCCAGATTTGAAGCCTAGGAATCGGGGATTACGTGAGTTTTTTCTCATTGCAAAAAAAGATCATCTTTTTTTCCACACCCGATGCCATTTTACTTTTCTTAAAGGAGATTAGTCAGGGAACTGTCAGCACTGCATTTGATTTGTGTGAGTAGTTGGTCTTGCCAAGCAATTTTCGTGAGGATTTGCTTAGGACGGAGGTGCTGGTTGATCTACAATGACTTCGACAATTGCAAAACAATCCGCAGGCCGTGATTTCGAATAAAGTAATCATGTCGACGGATCTAGTGAACACACTTTCGTCATTGGCGCGCAAATCATCGGAAAGAATACACACAAGCTCCGCTTGAAGGTATCTTATACGGTAGTCCTCACTAAAAACAATGTTCTATGGACTAGTACTTTTATAAATGTGTATGCCTAGGCCCGATGTGGCCTAAACAACTGAGTCACCAGGCGATTGAGCTTCGCTTGTACAGCATACACTTTCATTGGCATAAGTAGTTGGTACCATAGCATCCTTCATGAAGTAAATCATTGTGGTAAGAGGGAAATCATTTTTTCTTTCCATGAGTAAGTAAGATCGTCTAATTTGGTGAAGGGCACTGAGAGACTCGCAATCTACTATATTGTTTTGCAGCACACTCATTCTCTAAATCGACCACTGTGCCGAGACTGACTGCATTAGGCTTTTCTTAAGCCATCACTTGGCGTTACTTGCCATTAGCCTTGCTGACGCAGAAAAATGGCGCCGAGAGCTATTTTTATAAGCTAAAACGGCTTCGTGCTTCGCACAGAACACAACGCCTATAATGTTGCATTGTGTCATTGGTAAGTGTCATTATATGAACGCATAATGTAGTAGACTAACTTTTTGATGCTTCCCAATTCGGGGATAACACATGCGGTGGGTCCTCCGTCACACACCGTCAACAAATTGGATAATAATGTTTTTCTTGAGTCTTCTAGGATAGCCTTCCCATTCGTCGTACTCAGTTCTTGTTGTTTGCCCTTATTGAGGGACAAATCTATGACGGATGATGATCTTAGCTCTTCATCGGGTACCAAGCGTACCATTTCGGTAGCCTTAAGATTGCGCAATCTTTCAAAGCATACTTTCGAAATAACACATCAAGCTCAATTGTGCGATTATCTCGCAGGTGGGATACGCTCTAGGACCAACGTACGATAACTTTCGTATGTCTCATCTTGATATCGAGAGTCACGACTGCTTCTGCCCTGCTCCAGTACCTTGGTGATATCCAAGGCTCGGGCGGTAAATTGACACTTTCACATGCAGACAAGCAAAAAAAACAGAACTTAACGTGATGAAATAACACATCAGAGTCCCCGTCGTGATTTAATCTCGCAAAGTTTGAGCAACTAAAGTCTCAGCTCCTGCATTGAAGGTACTAAGGCCTCGCGTTCGTGTTTAGAGCGATTCCCTTTCCTGATACATATCAACTTATAACTCACCGAAGCCCACCAGAAGTACAAGGTACATAATATTGCAACTTCCAGTCGGTCCATAGCTCATGGCGTTTGAGCCACGCCATATCTAGAGTGCGATAGTATCTTGCATTCAGGCCTGGGAGTGCTCAACGCTCCATGCTTTCAAACATTTTATATTAAATAGAATTCCCAGCATGTCTCCATTGTACGTAGCACAAATCCATTTTAGCATGTTCAATGTTCCCACATAATGGCTACTACTTTCAGTTGTCGGGCGGTATAATCTATCTGGACTTTCATATCGTCACCAGACCCGGGGCGTTGATAATTGCCTAACAATGAACAATTGTTTTATCTCACGTTTAATGAATTCGTTGACCTCAACATCTACTTGATACAATAGAACGCCGCTTTTCCCCTGAATCGATCTACTCCTACTAAACTCGGACAGATTTCACGACCTGTTGGTGGACGATTCCGTGTGGAAACTTGACCCTACATACCAGCCTACTTATGGGAGTACGTAGAGCGCAGATGTTTAAATTTTTCTCAGATAAAGAAATCGCAAGTACCACGGAGATACTCGGTAGCCAAGATTATGGAATCTTCTCCATATCGTGCTCGACCTACGCCTCAGGCGCGCTTCTTGAACTATCACCTCCGATATCTCAACGGACCTCGCGGCACGGAGGTTCTACTTTACATAAGGGCAATACCCACACCTCCTCGAAAGAGGTATGGTTGAGTCGGAAGCTGTTGGTGAGACCTATACTCCTTATAGAATTGTAATTGAGGCCGCCTCTGAACGAGGTTCATCCGCCGTCGCGGCGCAAAGCGTTCGATACCCCTGATCATTGTCCAATTTTTACGAGTAGACAATAGCTTGATATGCACCCCGTACACCCAGTTAAATAGTGCAAACATCAGTGATATAATGCGGCTTCAACACCGTCCAAAATGATATTTTTCACAAAAACAGCGCACGAAAGTACAGGCGAACCCCAACCTAGAGACTGCGAAGCGCTGACTACTTAATGTATGGTCTGGTCATGGACATCTCAGCGACTATCAGCCAAGAGGGATTCATTCGTCCTTGGCCTCAGATAACCAAACACTGTACTTCCGGGGCTTCAAGGTGGGAGCCGATAGTTGCGGCGATCCTAAAGATGTCTTACCGGTGCATTTCACAGCTAGTGAATGCTTTAATTGATTTTTGCCACCCCAGCCCTTAAACTGACACCTGCCTTATTCCTTCAAGAACAACGGCAGACATGATCTTCCAAAGCGTGTCTCGTTGTTTTAGTCAGATACATCAAGTCCCTCTCATAGCGGATATAGTCTGATGAACATTGATTGCGTGATTGACGAACAACTGCAATAATGCGCAACAGGGTTGCCATGAACCTTTCTCAGAGAAATCTTTAACTGGAAAGGTCAAGTAAACGACGTACGAACACTTCACCTGGGCGAGGAGCCGAATGCATTTTTAGTAAGTCGAACTCCATCTAATGTATCCCTTATACTTTCTTCAATGACGAGGCTGTTTGAGGTGTGTGCATGAGTCTAATAGCTTTCGTGTCTAAAGGTCCTCTACGTTACGAACTCTCATCGCTGTCATCCATATCACCTCCAAGTTGTGCAATTTTCCACAGAAATATAATATATACGTACTCAGTAATTTCCCGTAACAAAGACGAATGACTCTTGTGCGGCCTGTGTAATCCAGTACCGTTTCATCGCTGCATTGTGATCGTAGCAGTCCCGTAGGCGTCTAGCAAAAAATGTTTGTGTGTATTACGAAGCTCCTTCTTAAGGAAACCATGGCTGGGCTTTGCGTGCACCTCAATTTTTGAAATGTGGCAGCATTAACATCATATCGTCGCTTTCACAATGTAGTAATGCATAGCTAGCAGTGACACCGTTATTCTTGAGGTCTCATTATATTCTGATTAGAAAAGGTCCGCGGTACAGGCGACATGTTGGCGTCATTGCAAGCAATAAATATAGTTTCAGTATTAGCTATGAGAGATCATATGTAGATGAGAACAAGCAGAATAAATTACATACTTAATCAACTCAGAGACTCTCGGTGTCGCTCTTTGGTGGTGCGTACGAAGCCAAACTTGTGTGTTGAACACATGAACTCCTTCGGACAAGGCTTTCTCTGTGCAAAGAATCGTTGCGCTTGGTAGCACTTTAGTCCATCCGACGACCGAGTCGTGAAGAAAGTGTCTCTATTTGGGAGTGAAATACGAGCTCGTCCATCACCTGTGTCCGGCACGCTTGTACAGCTTATTATTGTTTTGGTCTCATATAGATCGGAAGATTAGCTATTGAAAGTCCAGAAGTGGCAAAAAAATCCCATTTGTCAGTTCTACAGATATAATTATGTGCTGGTAAGGTACCTCTAAAACGGCCAGCTAGATTTTTGTGGGAGCAAGTGGCACCGACCGTGAGATCTCTAATGTTCGCTCCCTAGTAAGTATCGAGCAGGACAGAGACAATCTGTATATTTGGATGAGGGAGTTGACCAGGCAGCAGATCGTCACTCGTGTGTAATTTTATTATGAGATCAATATGAAAGAAATTAACCGAGAATTATGTCTAAGGATGGCACATCCATAGCATGGAAAGATTTGGATCGGCATATGTTGCGGTTTTAAAACCACCTATCATGCGTCATGAGTGTCTTTTAAGTTCTTGTCCATCCCTCAACGAAGGCAAGAACTAGCGGAATGCTTTAAGAACTTTTATCGCCGAAATGTTGTCGGATCCTGATAAAAATTGTCATATTCATATGGGATATCTATATATGTGTGTCCCCTTACAAAAACTTTGGCGTCCAACCTACTTCGTTCATGGAAGAAATGGTTATTTCGTTAGGTTTGGAGTGCAATGCGAGGCCGGATGGGATACTGAAAAGTGATCCCATTAGAGATGATGGGTCTCATCCAATTTTAAGAGAAAGATGAAAGACTTCTAGCTGCTGAGCAGCTCCGCAGTACTCGCGGATGTTCTATGTATGAAAGACAGAGCATGTGCGTCTTGTGTGTCACCTTCTATATGTATACAGGGTCCTGCTCACGAAGTGTGGTCGCTCGATAAATCGTTCCAGGGAAAACATCGAGTCTCAGTAGCCAGCTGGAAAAAAGGTTTTGTCCTACCTCGCGACGGTCAGAGTCTTAAATTTTAGCTCTTAAAGATTGACTCTGCAGCGGGGCTGCCATAGCTCTTTCGCTTAGAGGAAGCTTGGTTAACGTCGGTGAGCTTCTTTCTATACTTAAAACCAGTACGAGTGTAGCGGATCGCACGCAATCCACTTACCCCAAGAGTAATGACAACCTTAAACCAAGGCTAATTCAATCTTCCGTTTGAAATGCAAACTGTATTTCTCGGTTTTGCTAGCGGCTAACCTCCTATATCTAATTCTATAGGTCTTTCTATACTATATATAAAAACCTAATTAAATATTAAACGACTGGCTGTTCCAGCCACGTACTGACTTCTTGTTTACGGTTAGCCACGCCATGGTGTGATCACACCATCTCTTGTAGCTCACACCATTGTGTGATCATAGCATTTTGTGTGACCCACACCCTTTCTACAAGAGCACGTGAACCTCCGCCCGTCAAGATTGTGAACACCAACAGTTCACATTCAACTGTCGCCTCGAATGAGGCTCGCATGTCTAAGACACCACAACACCACCAGAGCCTTCTTTACAAATTCTCCGCTCAATGAGCCCTGTGTCGAGGATACGACAAACACTCAGCCTCGCTGTCTCGCGGGCAGATCCCTTCTTCGTCTCCTGCACGCGGTGCAACTTCAAACAGCACGGCGGCTTCAAGGGAAGCCCAACCGAAGCTCTCAACAACCGAGTACCGTGCAGCGCATTGTCAGCGACAGGGTCGCACGACCAACAACGCAGACGCGATGTCTACTTCCGACCGTGTATTACCTCATCAAGGATTTGAAGGAAGCTGACTACGAGTCGGCAATTCCTTTCCAATAGGGGAATAAGAAGAGGATGAGGTGCGCCAGCGGCGCGACGTAAGCCTTGCGAACGCCGTGTCCAATTTCCAAACTCTCGAATTCCGGAAGAAGCGGTGTCATTACCAATGTTACCAATGATCTCGACGAGTCACAGAAGTAGCAGCTTAATGCAGCCTGCAGGGCGGCTCTCATTCGCGCGCATCCACGGTCGGTCCTTGATCCTCGTGTGAATTACGGCTTCCGCTCCGCAAATCCCGTCAACATACCGTTGATCCACGAAGTGACGGACGTGCGCGTGGAACGCCATCCTAAGTTTAAGTTTGCCAAACTCAAGGCGCGTCGCCGACTTCCTGCGTATTGTCGCCCTGCGACACGTGGAATCATCGATCAAGCTTCCGCGAGCACTGTGTCTCTCACACGGGTGTGTCTGCGATCGCAGCAGCTTAGCGCCATATCTTGAGCTCAGCTCATGGCCCTTCAGCTCTCCTGGCTATTGCCGAGACGCGCGGTGCTTACGACGATGTGGAACGTCATGACCCTTGTGATCATAAGTGTCCGCGACGTCTAAACAGTCTTGACGAAGCGGCACTTCAAACTCCCACGGGTTCTTGAAGTCGGGGTTCTTACCCTTTCACATAATACTGGGTTTGACCCTGGCGACGTCGTCGACCCACAAGACTTTCCACGTGATAGTGGATAAGTAATGCAAGATTGTGTAGCATAAAATAGTCTGGTCTTTATTAATACCACCATTTTTGTCGAGAAGAGTCGGCGGTTGACGATAACGACCGGGTCGATTGCCATCCGGTGACTCGCGATGATCTTCGAGCTCTTGAGGACAATATCCGTCGCCATCGGGACTCTGTGAGAGTCATACTGAGGTCGCATACCGCCGCGCGAACGAGAGATTTGAGCACGTTGTCCGCCGGCTGCCTCCCGTTGAGGACTATCGCGCTCTATCAGAGTGGCTCCTAGCCGTTGAGTTGCTAGTATGGACGAGCGCTTGCCGGCGCCACTTCGGCGCCAACGCTTTCGTGCTCGCTTGCGCCGGATTCCGGTATGGCTTAAGCAAGCCTACATAAAATACCGGGTGGATGCGCATCCTTTTCGTAAGGTTTATCCTTTGTGCAAGGCCCCGCTTGGCCACAACCTTGAAAGGTCCATCAAGCCGTGGACGCAGCTTTGTCTTAAAGACAACAGCGACTGCATTTGTACGAAGATTTTGAGCATTTAATAAAACCAGGTCTCCGGCCTCAAAGTTTTTAACACTTCTTCTGCTTCTTCCGTCTGCATACTTTTTCTGCATGTCTTGGCGTTCAGCCATCGCACCGCGAACGTGTCGTAGGACACTTTTTGGTAGACAGGAAGTCATCGATTTCTCTACGGACAGTAAGGGGCCTGGCATCAGCTAGCCGTTCGGCTATTCCTCCCCCACCAAGCCTTAAGCCTTGGGATGGTGGCGTCAGCGGGACCCGAGGAGTAACAAGCTCGTTCAATTAGAACAGCGTCTAGCCGGTAGAGAAATGCATAGCATTGTTCAGAGCAAACTCTTCGAGTGGCAGCATGACGCTGCGAAGAACGTCTTCAACGACGCGATTTACACGCTCAATTTGACCATCGGTCTGCCGATAGTCCGCTGTTGAAATAGTCAACTTGGGGTCCAGCACCTTATCAATCGTCGATCAAAACGTCTCGATATAGCGTGGGTTTCTGTCAGAGAGAATTGATTCCGGGAGTCCATGCTGTCGAAAGACACGATCCACAAACAGCGTCGCTGTACTGACACTGTCGATGGTGTCCAGCACCGCTGCAAGATTAACCATCTTGCTCAAATGGTCGATGAAGACCACGACACTAATGTTGCCCGCCGAGACCTTCAGCAGGCTAAACACAAATTCCAAACTTATGGACTGCAACACTCGGAAGGTACTGGCAAACTGACCAGCGGCGCTGCCTCATTCCGAGAAGTTACACCATTTGACACGTCTCACACTTGAGCACCCAGATAATCGTTCATTATGCAGCTTAGCCCACCAGTAGTGACAACTCACAGAGCTGAACGTCTTAACACGACCGAGATGACGATAGAGAATATGGTACTTCAAATTCTAACCGTGAGGAACCACAATTCGTGGCGTATACGTCGAGTCGGTGCTATAATACAGCAATCCATTTGTCAACAAATATCAGTTCAACCGTGCACGCAGTCGCGACGACAACTTCTTGTCCAAGTTTCCATACTCCTTGCCCTTGAGAGCCTGTAGCAGCGCTACGCACACATCACTCCCCGCGTACGCGGTGCGGATCAAAGCCGTCACTGACGACGTCACTGTCGTGACATGAGTAAGTTCATAATCCAGTCTTCGAGAAAACGCAGCAGCCAGAGCATTCTGCTTTCCTGGCTTATACTCCACCTAGAAATATATTCTGTGAAGAATAAGAGCCACCTGGCCGTCCATTGCAAGAGGTGAGACGACTGGGTCGCAGTGCGTAATGACGCTTGATCTGTGTGAATTACAAACGGCTTGGAGCCAAGCCCTGAACGTGACAAGTGCATACTTCATCGAAAATAACTCCTTGTCGTGGACTGTGTAGTTCCTCACCACAGCCTTAAGCTGGGGAGATTCGAAGGCGATCAGCCAATCTCGCCCTTTGGCGTCTGCTTGCAGCAGTGCACAGCGGATGGCAAAGTCCAAAGCATCACAGACGACACTCAAAGGACGATCGGGGCCTGGCAACGCTAGTATTGGTGTATGAAGGAGGCTGCATTTGATCCTGTCAAAAGCCTCCAGATGACCATTTCGTATCCTTCTCAGGGAAGTTCGACAATGGCCGTGCCATTTCCGCGTAGTTCTCGCTGTGTTTGTGCAAGTATTTGGTGAGGTCAAGCTACTTGCGCAAGTCCTTGAACCGGCCAGTCCACATTGGCACTGGCCTTAGCGGAATCATCTCGAATGCCATTCTTTCCGATAAAGCACCCTGAAAAAAGAAATTTCTTCGGCACCAAAGATGCAGATGTCTGTGTAAGCATACCGCTTGTTCGTGAGCATGCACTTGAGCACTGCTCTTCAATGGACGATGTGGTTATCATCATCTGTTCACCCGTGCTCCGCACGACTGTGGACGAAGTTGTCGTCGATTTATGTTTGTTCATATGCCCGATTGGGCCTGAACAAATGCGTCACAAAACGATTAAATATTGCTGGTGCATTTGACAAACCTTGAGTCACCAACCTCTCTCAGAGCATGCCGCTCGGAGTACTTACCGCTGTGATTAGAATATCACACGCTCTCATGAGACATTGGTAATATCCATCGACCAAGTCTAATGCATTGCACTTTGTACACCTAACCATATTGTCTGGAGAACATCCCTTTTGGGAATCGGCGTCTGTGCCGAAACGGTAGCAGCATTAAGCTAATTATAAGCGTGAACGGTACGCCACTTGCCGTTCGGCTTCCGAACACAAAACGAACGTGGGTGTCGAATGGGAAGTTTTGCTCTCACGCTTTATTCCTGCCTCGTGCTTCGCACGGAAAAGGCGTCAATGACGTTGCACTACACCTTGGGCAGGGGCCAATGGTGTGTTGCGCAATATTCGGTTTTCGGAACCAGTCGATCTCATGTCGCACGCCTCGGTCCGGAGGTAGGATCGAC
>NW_020187173.1:0-311 GCF_900000015.1 Plasmopara halstedii | reverse complement strand
CCACTGCTCCGACCTCGCGTGGGTCGATCCAGCAGTGAGTTGGGGTCATTCACGAAGAGCTTGTGCTTGAAGCTCGAGTCAAGGTGGTACTTGAACGTCGAGAGGTGCTTGATGTCTGCGAACTAGATTTCTTGGACGCACGACACCGAGTATTTGGAAAGCAAGCTTTCAATAAGTAGGTGACCGTTCTTCTTGATGCCATTAGTGATCACGGTAAGGAGGCTAACGTTGCTCCATGTCATGGTGGGCAATACGGAAGGTTTAGTAACGAGTTGCCAAGCCACCCGCGACCATCACCACTCCGCCATCCA
>NW_020187172.1:0-501 GCF_900000015.1 Plasmopara halstedii | reverse complement strand
TGCTACAGCGTTTCTGTTTAGACCAGGCGCATCATTTTAAAGCGACAACAATGGTTATCGCACTCAAACCTTCGTCAGGTTATCAGCAGCTGAGATATCAAGTCTGATGCTTTTTAGCACTTCCTTACGTGCTACGGTGATCCTGAGTAGACCACACGTATCATTTTGACGCACGGCAACGGATATTGCACTCAACCGTTCGTCACGTTGTCAGTAGCTGAGCTGTCTAGTCGAATGTGTGTAAAAGCGGTTCCAGACGTGCTACAGCGTTTCACATCATTTTAACGCGACAACAATGATTATCGCACTCAAACCTTCGTCAGGTTATCAGCAGCTAAGATATCAAGTCTGATGCTTTTTAGCACTCCCATACGTGCAATGGCGATCCTGATTAAACCAGACGTATCATTTTACAGCGGCGGCAACGGATATTGCACCTAACGGTTCGTCACGTTGTCAGTAGCTGAGATATCAAGTCAATTACGTTTTAGCGCTTCCTAC
>NW_020187171.1:0-742 GCF_900000015.1 Plasmopara halstedii | reverse complement strand
ATAGGTGCTCGTCCATTTGTACAGCTTGAGCCACCAATAGTGGTGACTCACAGAGTTGAGCGTTTTCTCATGACCGAGATGACCACTGGGTGGCGTATCGTGGGCTTCATAGAGGATGCAATCTTTCAAATCCTCATCATGAGAACTACAAGTTGGTGTATACGTTGAATCGGTGCTATAATATAGCAAGCCGTTATCCAACGAATATCTGTGCAATCGTGCATGCAGTCTTTGTAACAATAAGAGTCTCCAAACGCCTTGCTCCCAAGAGCCCGTAGCACCGCTACACACATCCCATTGCCCGCATACGCGGCGCGTATCAAATCTGTCACAGGCAACGTTACAGTGTAACATGAGCAAGCTCATAGTCTGGTCAGCGTGACAACGCATCAGCCAAAGCGTTCTGCTTTCCCGGCTTATGCTTCACCTCGTAGTAATATTCCGTAAAAAAGGATAGTCATCTAGCCATCCTCTGCGAGAGGTGGGGCGAATGAGTCGCAGTGCGAAGTGACGCATTATCTGTATAGATCACAAACGGCTTGGAGCCGAGCAGGTGGAATCTGAGCTTGACAAGTGCTTACTTCATTACAAGTAGCTGCTTGTCATGAACTGGGTAGTTCTTCTCTGCAGCTTTTAGCTGTCGAGATTCGAACGCGATCACCGGATCTCGCCCCACGACGTCTACTTGCAGCAGTGCACAGCCGATGGCGAAGTCCGAAGCGTCACAGACGACGCTGAAAGG
>NW_020187170.1:0-375 GCF_900000015.1 Plasmopara halstedii | reverse complement strand
AACCTGAAGTAGACTGTTTAGTAGATCTTGTGTTGCAAAGCATCCATAGCGTTCCACAAAATCTTGTAGACGGGTGAATCCTAATGCCTTCAGAAAGCCAATAGTGCTTTTACTGACTTCGGCCAATGGGGTTTTAGCTTTGCCAAACGTAAAGTAGACATTATACCATAACGGCATGACTTGCACAAACTGTTTCCAGTCAGTGGAGCCGTGAGTAGTGTGCAGTTCCGCCCATACACGTAGAGTAGATTTCCAGTAGTCAGGTAGTTTATTCCATTGCTCTCCCTTCAAATCTGCATATAAAATATCGAAGCCTGTACCAAGGGAGCCTAATGTTCTTGTAAAGAGTTGAAGTGCCGGAGTAAACCACCGGGG
>NW_020187169.1:0-374 GCF_900000015.1 Plasmopara halstedii | reverse complement strand
TGTGCATACACCAGTTGGGACCTGAACAACTGCGTCAAAAGACTATCGAATATTGCTGGTGCATTTGACAGCCCTTTGGGCAGCACCAGCCATTCCCGAAGCATCCCGCTCGGATCTTGAGGGATCCTTTAAGATCGATGGTCTACTTCGTGCGTTCAGCACCCATGGTCGACGCCCTGTATCTCGCAGATAACATAAGGCTTCGTTGTCTCCTCTCCAACGAGATTTTATGTCTCGTCATGACCAGTGGGAATACGCACTCAGCGTCATCTAGTATCTTCACTTCCTGCTTCATCGAAGCCTTGATGTTATTAATAACATCCGACAAAGAGCTGCTAGTTCCGCAGTCTTCGTCCAGTGGATAAAATACCAAT
>NW_020187168.1:241585-245403 GCF_900000015.1 Plasmopara halstedii | reverse complement strand
AGTCGCCGTGGACGCTTTTGATCGGAAAGATCAGGACGTCCTGCGTCATCAGACGCCCCGCGCTTCCCGGCAATAGCTAGAAAAGTAGAAGGGCCATGAGCTGAGCTCAAGCAGTGGCCCTGAGCTCTTGCGGTCGAATACACAGAGCTCGCGGGAGCATTAGGGGTTAACACATACGTCGCGGGGCGTCAATCCGAAGGAAGTCGGCGGCGTGCCTAGAGTTTGGCAAACTCAAATCGAAGGTGTCGTTCCACACGCACGTCCATTTCTTGTGGCTCGAGCGTAGGTTATACAGCGAGGAAAGTTGCCGGTGTCGTTGCATCCATCGCTCAAAGAGCGCTTCGTCATCTGTAGCGCTTTCGCCAGGGGCGAGCACTACAGGTATTGTCCGCATTGCGAGTACACGAGAGCCACTTCGTTGAGCATTCAGAGGAGTGCGATAAGCTTCCAGCGGAAATTCTTGTGGAACCAAGAAACAAGCTCGAAGAGCCATCCGTTTGGCAAATTCATCTTCGGGCCCGATGATGTGGACGCGCAACGATCGAGTTACCGCGTCCTTCGCTTCCATAGTGGGATCCGCTGGGCGGAAGCCATACTCCACACGAGGATCAATGACCGGCCTTGGATGGGTGTGCTTTATAGCCGCCCTATGGGCAGCTTCAAGCTGCTGTCTCTGAGCCCCGTCGAGGTCATTGGTGATTACACCACGTCCCTCGGTTGACGAGAAGTCGGGGAACGGACATGGGGTCCGCAAGGCACGAGCAGGGCCCGAGTCACGCCGCTGGCGCAGCTCGCCTTCCTCGTCACCCATGGGGGAAATGGAGTGTCAGACTCGTAGTCGACCACCTCCACTTCCTCAACGAGGTCATTCGTCATTGAAAGCGTGCGCAAAGCGCGACGCTCGTGCTCATCGAGCCTAGGATGTACATCCCCCGATGCCGCGGACGCACTGTCCAACATCGCACCGCGTGCGGGAGACGAAGTTGGGCTCTGCCCGTGCTCGCTGTCAGAACCAGCGAGACTTGGTGACTTCCGTGTCGTGGACACAGGGCTCATTGAGCAAGGAAGTTGTTTAATTCCAACAAATTAAGTTGCAGTGTTTAGCAGACACGAGAGCCTCGTTGAGGCAATAATCTATTGGAACGGTAAATGTCCTCAATCTTAATGGGGGAGGGTGTAACGGGGTTACACGTACCCTGGTAGCAGGGGTGTGTGTCACACGAGATGTGCATGGTGTGACTGCAACCGACAAGAATACGGTATATGGCTAGGTAGTCAGTAGTTATGCATGTATTTAGATTTCACTATATATATTTAGTACATTTAGGAAAATCTAAGCTTTTAAATTAGATTTGAAAAAAAAATAAAAATCAGTTTTGGATTTCAAAACGGAAGAGCTAATTAGCCTTGGGTAAGGCAATAATTACTCTTGGAGTGAGCGGATTGCGATCCGCTTACTCGTACTTGTTCTAAGTATAGAACAAAACGTTGGTGACCCAAATTACGCTTCCTCAAGCGCTAAGCTACCGCAGCCCTGCTGCAGCCTATATCTCAATATATATGCGTAAATAGTAAAGCCTAATTTATTGCTCGCAGTCCAGCCATGTACTGACTTCTTCTTGAGGTATAGCCATACCATTGTGTGAATGTCTCGTCTTGTGTAACCCACACCATCTTGTGTGACCCACCTTTTCATACCAGGCTATGTGTTACCTCCCTTTCCCAGGTCATGTGACTAACTCGGTTCTCGAGTGTTTGTACATATGTAAGACGCGGCGACTGCAAAATTTGGTAAAGATACCGCATACAACCAACCCTTCAGAATCCGCCATCTATGTGGTCACCTGGGCTTGTGATTAGACTTAACAAATGATATATTTTCTAGCACATTCATCGTCGGTAAACCAAAAGCATGTATTATTAGCGTTTGCACGATGCATCATAACGACGACAGTACAAGCAGTTAGCGCTGTGGAAACGTTTGTAATATGTAGATCTACACGCTCGACAAGTTTTTATAAAACGTTGCAAATACGATGATAAGAGGTTAATGATGACAAGTTGTCCTGAGCGTGCCAACTTATGAATTTGACAAAAACTTGCTATATATGTAGTACTGACACTTGGTCAAATGTATTGAACACAAAGCACAGCCTCAACACATTGACAATCAATGAGTTCGTATAAACAAGAAACACGCTTTTCTCGCTGTCTCAAAACAAGTGTTGACATGCGAAAAATTTGGCAATGGTATTAATGGAGACGTTCTTATTCCAAATCATGTCAAATAATGCGCTAAACATGCTCCTGACACGTTCATTCTGAGCAAGTGACTTTGACGACTCAATCAATAACAACACATAAATCCGATACTCTAATTCTCAACACAGAAATTACAGAAATTACAGAAATTACAGAGCGCACCCACCCTACGGTCAGATTGCTACAGTACAAACGTTCTCCTCCATTCACCAATTACACAAAGCTGGATATTTAACTGCACCATGTGTTTATTATTCGAAACTGGACATCAGACATGCCAAGTCCAATAATGCAGCACTTCTCATCCATTCAGTCCTCCAGTGTTACCGTCGATTATCCATAACTGTTAACTATTCGAAATGCGCTTCTGCCTTGTCTTTATTAGGCTCGCAGCGTTCGTGATCTTAAGCGGTGGTGCCACATCGACAACCACGGACAACGATGACACAAGATTGCTGCAGACGAGTAATATTGAGACAGCTGCTGTGGCAAATGTGCTACACGTAATGCAGAGCTCCGAGAGTAGTAAGAGGCTCCTTAGGCTGAACGACCAAGCGGATATCAGTGGTCATGACGAAGAAAGAAGCTCGCTGATTGAGAAGGGATGGAAAAAACTTCGAAAGCTCATCAAGAAGGTGTGGAAATACGTTAAGAAGCCTTTTAAGAAGACCGCGAAGATTATCAAAAAGCCTTTTAAGAGTCGCACGAAGAACATTCATATAGTGTACTACAAAAGCCGTTTTTGATCTATAACAGTATACATGACTAGATTTACCTCAAATTTGTTGTATTTTCAATCTCACTTTTCGCTGCTCAGTGTTTCTTCATGCGTCCTCTTTACGAATTAAACACAGGTCCAACATGTAACAACACTAGTCACGGAACCAATGCCAGCACACCATCACAAACTTTCACACGATTAAGCATGTGGTATAGTCTGATATTTTAATGCAATTACATGAAAACAGCAACGCCACATCACATAAATGGTGTATTTGGTGATAATGTCAGCACTAAGTCAAAGTGTCAAAAAGTGTCCGATGTGCTTACCAAAACCTCAGGTTTCATAAGGAATAATAGCAATTACTATTCTACAGAGCGGTGACATAGGTTGTATCGAACAACGAAATCAAGCAAATGACACCAGTAAACATGAAAACAAAAACTGAGGATTAAGAAGGAAATTGAATAATTATCAGTGAAGAAGCTATGAGGGTGTTAGAGTGTATAAATGAGAAAGCAATACCTGCTAAGAACAACAATGTTCTGACCAGTACGCTAACCAACTAAGCTTCAACTTACTGCCTAAATACTCAATACCAATACCGATGCGAATATTTACTCTTTTTCCAGGGCTTCATATATTGCTTCATGTATTGCTTCATATACTTTTTGTGATACTTCGCCATCTTTTTATGTCGCTTCTTCCACGATTTCCTTTCTTCATGATCATCGTAATCAAAATCATCGTTGGAGATGAGAAGCCTCTTTGTACTGTCAGAGCCTTGCAACGCGGGCACCAGGTCTGCTATAGCGGCTGGCTCAGGGTTACTTGA
>NW_020187168.1:241461-241575 GCF_900000015.1 Plasmopara halstedii | reverse complement strand
CATCATGAGGAACCACAATTTGTGGTGTATCCGTTGAATCGGTGCTATAATATAGCAACCCGCTATTCAAGAATATCGGTGCAATCGTGCACGCCATCTTGATGACAATTTCCT
>NW_020187168.1:241077-241444 GCF_900000015.1 Plasmopara halstedii | reverse complement strand
TCGAACGCGATCACCCGATCTCGCCCCTCGGCGTCTGCTTGCAGCAGTGCACAGCCAACGGCGAAGTCTGAAGCGTTACAGAGACGATCGGGGTCTGGCCGCACCAGTATTGGTGCATGCAGGAGGCTGTCTTTGACCCCGTCAAAAAGCCTCCTGATGTTCGGTGTTCCAACAGCATTCCGCATCCTTTTTAAGGGGATTGGATAATGGCCGGGCCATTTCTGCGTAGGTTACGCTATACTTGTGCAAGTAGTTGGCGAGACCAAGCCACTTACGCAAGTCATTCTGGTTCTTTGGGAACCGGCCAGCCTACAATGGCCTTGACCTTAGTGGGATCCGCTCGAAGGCCACAATTTTTAATGACACA
>NW_020187168.1:240588-241067 GCF_900000015.1 Plasmopara halstedii | reverse complement strand
CATATATGACTCCAGAACAGTGGTTCAGAACATTGGCATCACTGAGTTATATCGATACTAAATAAAGACTTATATCAATTTTCAATTCATTTGAATTAGCTTTGAAGCCATGAGTTTGATTTGTTAAATGATTCAAAATATGTTGTTGGACATCAAATCAACCTATTCAAGTACCAAAACGATAGATTAATTAAAACAGTACCGGTTAGCTTATCCAAGCACTGAATTATGATTGAATATATTATTATCTATTATTTGTTGTGAACATCACACGAGTTACCGCAAATGTGAAAAAACACTATCTGGCAACAGGTATAGTAGACCTCACACCACTTGATTGCTGCTTGACTCCGCGTCGTTAACAAAGTGTACCTAATTTCCCACATATTTGACTCAACTTACTCTTGTCAGCCACTTCAAAGCCAGCCTTTGCAGCCAGCCAATCATATTATGGGTATGGAGATGACCTCGATATCGAA
>NW_020187168.1:240162-240578 GCF_900000015.1 Plasmopara halstedii | reverse complement strand
ATTGGCATCACTGTGTTATAACAACCTTCATCATCTTTCAATCCATTTAGATTAGCTTCGAAGTCATGAGTTTTATTTGTTAAATGATTAAAAATTATGTTGTTAGACCTCAAATAAACGTGTTCAAGTACCAAAACCATTAATTTACTAAGAACAGTACTGGCTAGCTTATCAAAGTACTGAATTAAGATTGAATATATTATTATCTATTATTTGTTGAGAACATCACACGAGTTACCGCAAATGTGAAAAAACACTATCTGGCAACGGGTATAGTAGACCTCAGACCACTTGATTGCTGCTTGACTCCGCGTCGTTCATAAAGTGTACCTAATTTCCCACATATATGATTCAACTTACTCTTGTCAGCCACTACAAAGCCATCCTTTGCAGCCAGCCAATCATATTATGGGTAC
>NW_020187168.1:240016-240152 GCF_900000015.1 Plasmopara halstedii | reverse complement strand
GGGTGTTTCTGCAGCGGGCTTTGTGGGAATGTTTTAATATGGAGATATGTGATAACGTCGGACGTCACGTCAAGCGCTTACTTTATATTTTAGCGTTGCATTGAAAATTTATTCGGAAATATCTTTTGTATTGCCG
>NW_020187168.1:239403-239556 GCF_900000015.1 Plasmopara halstedii | reverse complement strand
ATTCAAGTCTAAGACTAGACAGCGTTCCACGCTATCAAAGTCAAGAAACTTGACTCCGGGGTCCACAGGGACCTTCGGGGCCGTGACACGCGTTCCCGTCGCTAAGCGAACAGTGACGATGACACCCAACCGCGCTTTCAGCGCCTTAACATG
>NW_020187168.1:239027-239393 GCF_900000015.1 Plasmopara halstedii | reverse complement strand
CTACTGAGTGGTGTCGTTTCCCCGCGACGAACCAGACTGGTAGGCGTTGGGACGATGGCTCGAAGAACCTTGACATGCCTTGCGCAGGGAGCAACCGTTCCGCAGGTGATGGGTGTCTCCACAGACAAAACACCGTCATGTGCTTGCGTGCTGTCCGGCAGCTCGGAGCTCTGCTCCCTCGTTCTCAGCATAGCTGAGATCCATGGGCATAGGCCCGCTGGTAGAGCTGTTGGAGTGTGCACTCTAACCAAGTCGTGCCGACTTGAAATTGAACCTGGTATTCAGTGCCGCATTCGCCGCCTCTTCAAATGAGGACGGATGCACATGGAAGACTTCCATTCTGGTCACGCCAGTGCGGAGGCCTTT
>NW_020187168.1:238554-238703 GCF_900000015.1 Plasmopara halstedii | reverse complement strand
AGATGGCTAGCGCTACGCGCTGTTGCTCGGTCTAGAGCATGGCGGATGCGATGGCCATCTCGACCGCTCTCACCCAGAGCAGGAGATTCTCTCCATCCCTTCCCTCAAAGACCTAAACGCTCACCATGAGCGGCTTAGGGCGGAGAAAA
>NW_020187168.1:238447-238544 GCF_900000015.1 Plasmopara halstedii | reverse complement strand
CTCCGAGTCGATAGCATCGACTAGCTGCCGTGCCACGGCGCTGCGGCTCTCTCTCGCTTGAGCCTTCGAGCGCTGCACGCGCTCTGCACACACGGTA
>NW_020187168.1:238349-238437 GCF_900000015.1 Plasmopara halstedii | reverse complement strand
ATCAAGTGGTCTGAGGTCTACTATACCCGTTGCCAGATAGTGTTTTTTTCGCATTTGCGGTAAGTTGTGTGATGTTCTCAACAAAAAT
>NW_020187168.1:224465-238339 GCF_900000015.1 Plasmopara halstedii | reverse complement strand
TCCAAACAGCCTGATTTCGAAAGCCAAAAGGAATGGCTAGAGGAAACTGTAGTGGAAAGTCAACCGGGTTTGGCAATCATATTCTATCCCAAGTTCCACTGTGAGTTCAAATTCATCGAGTTATATTGGGGATACTGCAAACGCTTCGTGAGATCTAAGCTTCTGAATCTACTGCCTTGCGGCAATAGAGAATGTGCCGATTTTTTCGATCGGTAAATTCGCCCGCAAATGCTTCCGTTACATGGATGCATATCGTGCTTAAAACGGACAGTACTTAACACAGCGTCAAATAGAATATGCAGTACGTCGTTACAAAGGCCATCGAATTATACCGCAATCTGTTTTAGATGATCTTGATTGAAAAAAATCACGAAAAAAATAAAAAAATACTTGCGCGGCCTCCTAAACCTGCAGAACCCAATTGAGACAGTTGTAGAGTTAAGATGTCCGCTACCATATATCCACACAATACTACAGTACTTTACTCATTACAGTAAGCTGATACATTTCGCTTAACAGTGATCTCGACCACCACAAGGTATGATAGAACTCATTTCTCTCTCGGTCGGCCACAACAGGGCTAGACATCTCGCAGCGATGGCTCAACAGTTTGGTAGTGTATGGGGGCTTGACCCTTTTTGCCTTTTAATCATGAACAGGAGAGACGCATGGCGTAAATACTTGGTAGTTTCGAAAACTCAACACCTAGCTGCTGCCTAGCAGTCAAAAGGAAATTCTTGTTGGCAGTTGGTTTGGCTGAATTCAACATCTCTGACGTTCGAATAGAACTCCACCTTCCGAATCATAATTTGCTCGTGGGATCGAAAACTGTTCACACATTGCCGCTATTGCTACCGCTCTTTCAAAAGAAGTTGAGTGTATTCGGAAAGCCTTGGCAGTGATACTTAGACCTCCATACCAGGAGACAGTTAGCGCAGCTCACGGTTGCTCAGTTTTGAGCACGGCCGAGTACATAACCATGTAAACGTCTCGTGAACTAGGAGGAGAGTTTTCCATCTATACCACTTAATACTTTAATGCATTGCAGAAGCAGTCTTGCGCTATATCTGTAGAAGCTAATGGTATTTCTACCAACGTCTGATTGAGACTTTCCTGATGGCGTCTTACTAGCGCATTATCACAGTTCCGAGCCTTGTTCACCATTTATGACATCTATCCAGAACCAAGTAACACCAAAAGCTTACCATGCGCCTTCATGTGCAATGCCTATAAAGCATACATAATATGAAAATTATACTCATTCGCATTTAGTTCAAAAGGCGCGATTAGAAAAAGTGATATTCCCAGATTCTAAGTAATAAATAGCTCTTACATATGTTTTCACGATTTCTTATAAAATGCTTTGAATTACTCATCTCTAATATCGTACTTAGTACCAGCTTAATGCTCTACCGTTCTAAATACTCTGAAGCTCGCTCTATGTCCGAAGGACAATTGTATAAATGAATTTCGCAAATAGAATAGTTGACAACTATCATTAAACTGTGCAGAAAATAGTTCCAGTTTCAAGCTTGCTAAGTAGTAAGTTTGCAGTGTGTATAAATAACCCTCGATATGGATCAAAGGATCAACGGTGCTTCGAGTGTCAATACCGACACGCATCCTCTTCACATTGAGGTGCCAGTTGTGAGTACGCAGCAAGAAGCGCAGACAGGTCTCACGACGTCGGTTGGATTTGCTCAATCACCATCTGAGCTGATTGCTAGTCGATCCACCATGGGCGTGCTAGTGTCCGATAGCTCGATTAATGACACATTGGCACGACCCCATAGCCGTGAGCAGCGCTCTCGCTCAGACACCGAGACCGACAGACGTACGCCTTATGATCTCTTCGTTCGTGGCTTTACGGAACGCAACAGCAGTGCATCGGAAGAATCTCCAACACGTTTGACTACAGCATTGAGCACTCCCGTCAGTGGGGACGCCGTGACCTCTCGATTGCTCCAGGCACTACCACAACTTGCATTTGGTCAATTTTTACAGGATCTTAACAACCAGACACCGCCTTGGCGAGGCTTTGCTGGCGGAAGAACAGATTTTAACGGCAATGCAGCGCAAGAAGATGAAACAGAGAGGACGCTACTCGATCAAGATGCTTATACACTGAATATAAGTTCGGACACATCTTCGAACACCAGATCGGCATCAGAAGAAGGAGTGGGTCAAATGACTGCATCAGATAATTCAAGAGAAAGTGACGGTACTTCAATCGCTCAAGAAGGAAATTTGACTCGAAATTCAGACGAGGACGACGATGAACAGACGGCAATGGACGAGCTGCAGGCGATTTTTCGACGGTGCCACAATTCACTTCCATTTATCGCACTATTTTTCATCTACTTTGCGTATCAACACGCAACAGGCATTTTAGTCTTTGGTGTCGGTACAGTTGCAGTTATGGGACTTGATCAACGATTGCGAGCGCAAGTTGCGCTTAAAGATAAGGCTAACACGTGGCATCTTGTTGGAATTGTCGTTATGTGTGCAATCAATATGGTGGCGCTCTGCTCGGTGGATGGCCAACGCAATCCACTGCCTATACTTCACTCTGATGTTACGGAAGGTAGCAGCAGTCGCAATGAATTAAAATCATCTGGAGAAATTTTTTGGCATGTGCTTTGGACAGTACTTGTCAACGGTATGTGTTCAACGATGGTATTTTATACGTGAAGATTATTTGACTGGATTCGTCATTTTGATCACTATCTACTTTAAATGTGTAGATTTTCTAATTCGATTGTGGAGCGTTATTGTGAAGGCCTTTGTGGCTGGTGCTAAGTCGGATCGAGTTCTTTGTGAACGAAAGTACAGAGAGGAAGAACGAACTAGTGTGGAGCAACATGCATCAATCATCACAGTGGGCGAGGACGAGGACGAACGCTCGACGATGGTCGCTCCGCTTGCACAAGACAAAGTGTCGACTGCTGCTTTTTACCGGAGAAAGGTACGCACTTGGTGCAATTGGTCTGTGCATAGGATGTGGATATTTATTTGAGGGTTGGCTGTAGCGAAAATTGTACGGACTTATTGAAATGTGCTCTATCTTTCTCCGGTCGCTACTCGCTAGTATCCCGTGGTGCAGTCTCTACCAAGTCTGTGCATCCAAATTCATGGCCGATGTATTCACGTTTGCTTACCTTGTGATCAAGGTATGCTAACTTTAAAATATCGGCTCCGTGATATCTTTTACTAAAAAGTGCTCGATTTACAGGGCTTGATACTAGCAGCCCAAGGCCGACGTATTATTATTCTAGCGCGCTCATTTAAGAAGTTGGGACTCGAATTTGGCGTGTATGTGCCACACGATGAAGTGGTGGAATCTGGTTCGCCAGATTGTTCAATTTGCTACGAAAGAATGCGTCAACCTGTCAAGCTCGCGTGCTCGCATATCTTTTGCGAAGAGTGCGTGACTGAATGGTTTGACCACGAACGTTCTTGTCCTTTGTGTCGAGCTACTGTGGGTGGTACATCAGACGACGCAAATGTCAAGCCGAAATTTTTAGATGGTCGGACTAGTCTGGTGCCACAGCTTTTGTAGATGAATATGATGACAAATTTTGCAATCTTTCTTTAATTTATTTCAAATTACCTCTTGTAACAGGTTGAGAAATGCATCACTATGACGAAGACTGTTCCAGAAAGCAGGATATGGATGATCATTTGATCACCTTGAAGCAGTAAGAGCAGAAAGTTATGGCTGATGATCAAATGTAAGAAATGTCATATAAAATCCTTACAAAAGTAGAAGATGTATCTGTAAGCCATGGATATCAAAGAACACTGCTCTATTTCATCGCAATAATGAGAGCAAGTCAAGAACGAAGCAGCACTTTTGATGCCTAGTCTTCGTGTCAAAATGTAAGGCCCTTGACAGTGAAGTAGCTTCTTTGTCAGTCTGAAATGATTTGAGTGATATAGCCTTCGTTGTTGAGAAACAGTATTCACTCGTTTGCAAACCGAGTCAGGTGCTAGGGGCATCCAATAGCTTTTCTTTGTTGTAAATCGGTTTAGTGTCGAAATTAGCTGTGATTGTAATTGAACAAGCAGAAGATTCGATAACAAGACTAAAGGATACTGTACCAATCAATGCTGAAGAAATATTCATTCTTTCTTCATTATGTTTCTTTATGCTGTTGCCTCACTCTACATGTCACCGTCACTGGTTCCTTGCACCAATGCGTACGAGTAACGAACGTTGACGAGTTGTCATCGAATTGCATTTGGTAGAGTCACGCATTCGAAGAAAACTTCCATCCCTGATCTTTAATGTTTTGATATGTCGCAACGCCAATCCCTGCTTTACAGATTGGTCATCACCTCGACACAAAATCAGAAAAGGTATCAACAGAGAAATCTGTTAATGCACGTTCGAGTAAGGTTACACCGAACGCAAAAAGCAGACTATGTTCGTTGTAGTGGTTTGCCAGGTCTTTCATTCCCGCCGCAGTTGATGACAAGTGAAATTCCTTATCTTGACCAAAAAAAATTTCCACCATAAATAACAGATTCATTGCCACTGAAGAGATTAAACTACACCAGCATCAGATGGATTATTAAGCTCTTTTACGTACCAAAAGGTAATGTTTTTGACGTTTCAAACCTCGATCCAGTTGCAAGAACAGACTCGTAATCGCTTTTTATTGTAACTCTATTTGTTTCCCTCTAAGGGCATGTCCAGCGCTCAGCAGTCTCTATAGTGTGCATAAACTCATGGACAAAAATGTACTAGTCGTCTCCAACGCTTATCCGATCCAAATTCTTTTTCAAAACTTCAAATGTTGTCCATGACACAGCGACAGAGGGCGCGTGTACCAATAGACGAGGGTAAACTCCCCGGAAAAATCCTGCGTAACCCTCCTGTGCTTTAATTTTGAAAAGCGCGTCAATGAGTCCACCATATTGCCGACGTAAAACAGGTTCTGCCCGTTCCACCTATATAAGAGGTATAATAGTGAGAATTTTTTTAATCTTTTTAGTACAATGGACGACAGCGTACCCCCGAATGGCTATTTATTGAGCATGAAGGCGGAACTGTTATAGTTCCACCACGCGTCTGTAGCTGCGTACAATGAGTTCGGGATGGACACTGTGGATATTTTTACAGCATACAAGATAATAGAAAAGTAAGTAATCGGAAGTGCACATGAACCTGAGCTTTGGTTTCGGAAAGCTTAACAAAATCAAAGGCACAAGATCCTACCAAAGCTTCTTCCAACATCATCATAGATTGAGTCTGCAATCGGGTCTTGGCTACATCTAGTGGATTTGTCAATGCGCCAGCCTATTGAAGTGCTCAATATGTGAGACTGTATTCCATTTTACCCAGCAAAAAAATATTGCGCGAATTTACCAATGCTCCAGCTGCGGCACCAGACGCAATATATGCCAAGATATTTATCTCTCCTGACGGGTTCAACACTTTCTTAAAAGTTTCGTTCGCCGACACCATGATCATACTACAAATTTACAAATTAGACATCAAAAGTTAGCAAAAATTGTCATACGTCGTATAAATATCGTTCGAAGCACCTATATGGCAAATTCATCAAGAGTGTCGTAGGAAAACTGATATACAGTGCGCGCAAACCTTCTTGCTTTATAACCTGCGGCATATCAGTACCATTTACCGTGTAAATTCTTCCTTCACAACAATAATGCGGCAAAGACACAGAATTAATCACCACCGTCTTAAAACAATCTGCTACTCCTTTGTAATATCCTAATTGTAGTCGCTGCTTCACGACCTGTAAATATAACATTGTAATACATACGATTGCCAAACAACCCATAAGCCAAAGTCGATGTAACAAACATGACGACATACATCCATGGGGGTCATTATGAAATCATGACAGACAGTAGCGATAACACCTGCTGAGCCGGAAGCCATAGGTGTCAGCATGTTCGTATCTGCTCCAAGCGATTTTTTCGCCGCCTCAAATACGGAAAAGTACACGGCGTGGGCTGGTAGACTGGCTCCTAACATGGTACTGACGCCTCGAAAAAGACGAAGTGGTCCTTCCGCTGCTGTAAGTTGGCGGGCCGTCTGTATGGCCGTCAATTGGTGTGGATTGATATTCACTGCGCATCGCTGACACTGCATATGCGTCTAAAGTTTCAATTACAGAATGAGTGCAGCAATCATAAATGTAGAAATAATATCGCACACACTTTAATAGTGTCGATGGGGAAGATGGACACGTGCTCAGCCACACCAGCGGCCGAACCAGCAAGCATGTGATTAACAAATGAACCTTTTTCGGGTGTCCACTCTTCCCAATCTTCGTCTAACGTAGCCATGAGTTTGGTTCTTTAAGGAGCTGCTTTTACTACCTTTCAGGTTAGGCAAATTACTGCACTCCTCTGCTATAGACCACACACGGATAATGTTTGACATGGCAGTCTGTTTTCAGCAAATCAAATACCGAGGAGGAAAATAACATCTATGTATTAATACTTTCAGCCTCAGGTTCTACAATGGTACAACAACAACTACCAGGCTAAGCATCTGTTAACCGACTTGTAGATCGTACAGACAGGATTAAAGTATCGTGTTGGACGATATCAATTTTCTCAGTAAAATGATCTCAGGTTCTTACAATTTTTAGATCATTCGGTGTATTTTCGAATGGATTAGCCATCAAACCCGGACTTTATAAGCTGCTTTTCTGCACCTTAATCAAAGGCCGTTTTTTTAGGCTTCTCTATTTTTGGCATCTATATCCATCACCTCGGCTTCTGCATCCATTACTTGCCTTCTAGTCATACAAATTGAACGCTGAAACGAACATGAGATTTAGTTTTAGATATCATTGATGGTATCTACTGCTCAATTTTTTCCTGAGCCCATGATTACTGGGCGCTGTTTGAGCCTGTAATTTGCGACACGTCTATCATGAATATGGAGGTAAAGAACGTTTGAGCGTTGCCTCTACAGTTGCTGCTCACTTTGAAAAAAATTGTATTTTATGAATTTTAGATCAACTTACAAGACAAAACTTTACTTGTCAATTTATAAGGTATACAGCAATATAATTATTTCTTAATCTTGAGACCAGAACAACTTGGACCAAAACAACTGGGACCAAAACAACCGGGACCAAATCCAAAACCAGCGGTACGCATAAATTTTTACTGCCTCAATATTTGAAATTTGAGGCTCCCTGGTGGATACGTGCCTCACACTTGATAAGCCTTGATTCGAAGTCTCACAGTAAAATGTGATAAAAGTCGAATTTGTGTCCATCTTTTGCTGGGTATTGAAGCAGAAATCTGTGTTGTTGCGGTAGAGATAAAGGGGTTGCAGTTCAACGGGCTGATATATCTCAGGAAATAATTCTTGTCACTTGCAGTATCTCCATGACTTATTCATTATTCAATATAGAATGCACTTTAAATGGAACGTAAAGGATCGAGCTTGTGTCATACTAGCATCGTCGCTCAACTCACACTTCACATCATGGAGCTTGCTGATGTCTATTTAACATCGAATGTGTATTATCTCAGCAATTATTCATAGAATACCAACGTCGCTGCTTCAATTGGCATCTGAAACAGTCTGTATAAATAAGCAAAGACTCATATACATTCTTTGAGATATTATCCCTCAAACCAAGTCATATTGCTCTTGTTATCGTTGTTATTGACACGCTTGGGAAGCTGATGTCTATTGTTGGTCCCGACGGGGTCAGGGGACTGGCAGTCCAAAGGGCCAGATGCTGAAATTACTCGCCAGGGGCGTTGACCAACTACCTTCAAGTGCCCCCCATCCGAGCGTCGGTGGAAGCACAGATGGCACCCGTCGTGATTTTGCTGGTGTTGTTCATTCAGCTCTAGATTGCAGAAATCATGGACAAGGAAAGTTGAAATGGCCATGAATTCAGCTATGCTCCATGGGATCAGCAGCAAGTCTTGCTTGCCGTCGTCAAGCTATGAATCTGCACGCAGGAATAGGCACTACTCTGCAATAACTCTGTGGAAGAGGCATCTCCACAATGGAGAATTTGAAGCGACATATGTCCCAATGCTCGCAAGGTGTAAGGCGGACCCGATGAAATAAGATGCTAGCTAGCATACTATGTCTAGGGGTTAAAAATGCTCATCGCCGCAAGCGCGTCCTTTCCTCTCCCGGGCGGTGATGACAATTACTTCATGGAGGGTCTACGACGGGTGCGATTTCACCGAGCCCGTCGCGACTCTCTTGCCTCATTCAAGAAAGCAAATACTTTTGCAGAGCACAACTTTGTGCTACGAGGGTCGAACGGGTACTGGAAGTAGAAGCCAGTAAGCGCACCATAGGTATTGGTTTCAAGCCATTTTGAGGAGGAAAAATGATCCCTACTCAGCAGCAGCTAAGGTGCTGAGTCTGCAAAATTAACAAAACTCATTTCCCTTTCGAACTTTCACTAACGAATGCAAGAAACATCCAGTTTTCACGAGGAGCTGATCGAGAGGACTCTCGCGGGGTAATTGCCGAGCTTGGTCATTTTCATCGATCGAAAAAATGACGTTCACTACACCTTGCGATCATCAAGCGTGTGGGGTCCGGCTCTGACAAAACCGAAACTATCTGAGACCGATGGGCTTATCAGTGGTTGAGGTTAGCCTATCGGACTTCGTGAAGCCATGGAAAGCTCCGATAGATTCAGAAGTGTACGACGAATTATCCTAGAAAAACGAAAGAACAAATTGAATGCAGCAAGTAGGCTAAGTATCAATATTATGTCCGTGCGTTTCGCAATGCTGATAATCGTAAAAGCGTTGATGATTCTTTTAACCTCATAAAGGTTGGAGCGCTAATGATTTTGTGAGGTGCGATTGATCTGTCTGGGCTGGCTGAAAGGCTACCTACTATTGATCGCTTGAGGGTGATAAATTTGGTGCCATGCACGCCTCTCCTAGCTGATCTCAGATAAATCATGTAGCCGTCTCTGCTGGAAGTCAGAAGCACTAGTGGTGTGGACAAATAGCAGCGACAGTCTCGGTTGGGAGCATATAACTGTCCGAGACAAATGCAATACTTTTGCTGAGAGCCTAAAAGCAAACCTCGGAAGACAAGGAAGGCTTTGAGTTGCGCATAAAAACACACGGTTGGCTGTTTACGTCACGAAGTATTGGCACGTTGTTCGCTGTATTCTTCAAGGTTTGTTCCTTTTGACAAAGATCGAAGCGGTCTCTAAGGCATTATCATGTGGAGGCAGTCACAAATAGTAGGGTCTAACCAGATAGCGGAGAAATTACTTAATCATGTCACAGTGCGACACTTCAGCTGAGTTAGCTGCAACAAATGACGCACGCAACTTACATTGCTTTATAGCTACGCTAGTTGTTAACAAACATATATATATATAATGGTGAATGAAGTGACTGAGGCTGCGGACGTGAAAGTTGCCCTCCACCCAAAAATTAAGAAGTAGTCTTTGTAGAGCATGTAAATTATCACAAAAACTCTATGCAACAAATAGTGATGCGGTGGGTTTCCCGATAAGGTGTTGATTCGTACCATGAGAAAACCGCGTTTTTTTATTCGTCATGAACAGACCACCTCAATAGTGTCATTTTTCTCTATTCTCACTATTTAGGTGTTAGAGGGATCAACCTGCATCTTATGACTGAGTACTCTCAAAATAGGCGTCTGGATGGGTCATTGTCTGCTCAGTAAGGAGCGCAGAGTATTACATGTTTAAAGCGCTGGATTCTTCCACGATGAAGTCGGTAGCGAGTTGAAAACCTGTCTTAATTGTATCGAATGGTTTAGGAAAATGGTAGCCTGACCGCCTACAAACTGACACGAGTAGTCGAAAAGCGTCCTGACACAGCGTTTTGCCGTGGTTTGGACCGCTTCATCGTCGAAATAGTTAGCTTCGGCATTCTCGAACACGGCTCCTATGGTAAGCCGAAAGAAGGTATCGTGGTCCGTTCGACTTGGCCAATCTAAACCTATAATAAGCCGGCTTGCTAAAGTCGCTTCATGCTGGCGGAGAAGCTCGCTCAGCCCAGCCGTTCGTATCTTGATCGGAAAATGAGGCAGGATGATGGTGAAGGCGCCGAAGAGTCCATATTGTCTGATTCCCGATCTGCCAGGACCCCTTTGATGCCCGCTTCAATCCAGCAAACGGATTGACAACAGAAATCACTATGTTTGAAGCTTCACTCGCTGGTAGAGCCTTCACTTAATCGCTCACGAAGATAATTTAATCGCAAATAAAGACAAGAGTATCAGCGTAGGCATCATGTAGTCCCAGCGACGGAAGTGAGCAACACCGACATCAGCTTCAGAAATGTTTGACTCAATAAAGAGCCATAAACTAGGCACATATCCGAAAGGACGCCTCATCACTCTGAGAGATGGGCTTACTGATGTTCTAGCATCGTGCTAAGTCCTTTCAGGTATGGAGACGTTCCAGCTAGAAATACCGCGAAACATTTTTCTGAGTATCACTAGCCAATCTTTATGGCCTTGATTTTTGAGAGTACTGCCCAGATATCATGCTTCCCTTAAAGTATATCTGATGTTGAATCTTGTCGGCACCAAAGACGCATTTATGTACATTAGTGACAATTGAAGCCGTAACCACTTCAGCATAGTTTGTAAGGGTCATACTCGGGCGTCTTACCAAAGTGATTTGGCTTGGCCAGTTTCTCGCACAAGATTGATGCAAATTACCTTGGCGGAGAGCAGCTCCTCACTAATCTTCTTGAATCACGTTCGGGCTCGACATAAATGGCTGTTATACAGGCTATTTTGAAAGGCTAATGTGTGAACCGAAACCAAACCGGATTCAAACCAATCGTTTCAGATCGTCAGTGAAACTTCGATCCATTCCAACGGGTATGATCGCATTACTACTCAAACTCTCTCCAGCTCAAATGCAATGAGGAAGCCCCTAGCTCTCTATGCCGTAATAGCTGCCACGTAGTATGCTCTTTTTAGGCTTAGGCTACACCTGCTCGGCTTTAGGACTTTAGTGATAACAAACAGACTTTGCAGCTTTGCACAGCGACATCGTCGTCAAATTTCTTGCACAAAAGCACAAAACCAAAATTTGTACCCTAATTTAGCAATGAACAGACGTTTCTGCATCCCAAAATATAGCTATATCGTGTTCATATTCCTTTAGCCATCAGTCGAATGCTACGTTCGTGTCACTATTGAATAACGTCTTATAAAGCTGAACTTAGATATGACATGAAGTATTTTCGAGCGCTAATATATCAAAAAAGTCATGCTCTGCAATATTACAATATGGATCCGCTTGCCGCACAACATGTGGTGTTATTCATGATAAGGACACATACAATTTAGATTTTATTCGTTGCGTGACTCTCCCCGAGGCAGACGCCTTGATGGATTTAATTGCATGCGTTGTGAGTACTACGTAGGAAGAGGATTCAGCGTTCATATACGCAAGTGCGAAACGGGCCAAAAGGTCAGCACTCTTTCCGTTAGCTACGGCGGTTTTGACCATTCTCCCGGTTCCTGCAAAGTCGGTAGATACTTCTCCTATTATACGAAGCTGAAGCTGCAGCTTTTACTAGTGTTTTCGCCGCCTAACCAGGCATATCGCGTCTGATCGCGTTTCCTTGCCGCCCAACAGGGCAAGAAGGAGTTGATGGACTTTGTCCAAGTGTTGCGTACTCTTATTGTCGGTATGGCAGCCGTTCAAATTCAACGATACAACATCTAACAATAACTGCGGGTAATCATGGGGTTTATCCCAATTTGTCAACTCTTGATGATTAAGAAATAGCCGACAAATTCCAAGTCTAATACAATTATTTATTACATGCTAACATAGATTATATAGCACAGCAAATCGCTGCTTGTTGTGAGCTCGATATTCCACACACCCCGAATGAAGCCGGATAAAACTGAAACGCGGTAACACAATCGCGCCCATCACCATTTGCTCCAAAAAAATTGCAGGATATGACGAAGGTCATATCGTCACATACGACATGAACTGACCAAGGCAGTTTCAAAAGGGCCAAAGTCAATGTGCGCATGATATTTTCTCCATGAGCCGTGAAAATTTTATCCTCTGTGCATAGTAGTACCATCTGATATATTCTTTGAAAAAATAGTGCGAGGCCTTACCATGTTAGCACATTTAGCAGTATACTTCCGCAACAAGCTGGCCTAGTCTTTAATACTTGTTTGGGTTGGAGCACCAATCAATCTACATTAAACTTAATCTTTGCAAATTTGGCGCGCATACCGTACTTTTTGATAAACTATCCCAGAAATATAATCTTGTTATCCCAAAGACGCATTTCTATAGTAAAAATCGGCTTGCCTAAGCGCATACACACCAGCACCACTCCAAGTATCTAATGAGATGCCCACACCCGATTCTCCGTACTCAGTCTCGCTATGGACAATACTGTGTCAGAGCTGGTCTGTGTATATGAAAAACGCGCGTGAATAGTTACACAATTTGGCGATTAAACCTCGCTTTAGCGCTGGCCAATCAGCGCAGGATAAGCCCAGTCCTGGAGCGTCGTGTAAGAATTACTCGCTGAAGCACGGGTGGTGTCACATCTCTCACGTGCAGTTTATTTTTCTTTCCAGCAAATTAGGAAAACAGAACCAGGATTGACCAGAACATGTTCTCTCACTGTTCTCTAAATACATAGTATTTGGCCAGTATCAGCACACATTCCTCGATTCGGGGAATCGGATCTTGTCTCATGACTTGGTATTCCTCAACTAAATATCAAAAGAACCCTTGGACCCTCGAGAATAACTTGCGCTCGGTGCAATGCAGGTTCCTTTTAAAGCGACAAAGCGTTCAGCTCCTGATTTTTCAACAAAGGATGCTCTGTTTAGCAAGGAATTCTTTCTTGAAGAAAGATATGAGACAACATCCATTAGGACTGCATAGTTTCATCTCCTTTTATAAACAGAAATGTAGCTGCCATCAACCTGTGGAACTTTACCGCACCACAATCTGAGAGAGTCACACGGTCTTGCTTACTCATCAGGTTTATATATCGCGTCAAATATTGAGGCTAGTCACCAGTCTCTACACGGTCTTGCTTTGGAAGCCACTGGACTCAGTCGATCTATATTGTTGCCACGAGATTAAACTAGAGAGACCGCGACACAGTCGCCGCTACGAATTCCGCCAAACTAATGTATGGTGTCCCTTGTTTGTAGGTGTAATAAAGCGGTCAGCCAAGATTGAACACCGGGGCAGAAACAACCAACACATATTCGCGTTCTATCAACCAAACTCTGGAGCTCACGAAAAACGATTGCTTATACCCGTCTCGCGTGAAAACGCGGATCACTGCCGCTTTTGCCTTCCAAGATTAGCTTAAGGCACTTTGCATCATCGTCAAATTTTAAATGGATAATTTCATGTTTTGCGTCAAATTTATCTAAGATTTACATGCTTGCGCCAAACACGCATCTGCTTTCTTTTTGCGGCAAAGTCATGACTCCCCAAACACTTCAATGTGTGGTCCCTAATATTTACAACGTCAGTCCATCCAGGGCACATGTCGTTCCAATCAGGCCATACGTTGAATGAGATCGTATCTCATATCCGTGTTTCAGATGATATAGTGTGCTGGGCTGTCGAGGGTCTTAATATTTAAAATAAGGCTGTCAAGCATCTTCAAGTGTTCCCTTCGCAATTTATACAATAAACACCCGGTATCAGCAGTCTCAATGCCTACGCGTTATATCTCCTTTTTTTCGTTTGTCCCGAGTAATTATTAAACACTACTAAATTATTTACGAATATCTGTCGCTTCAACGGCTTTGAGAAGTCGATATTGACAGCAATTAATGCTTAGGCTGAGAGCCTCACAGTTCTTTGTTGAACTGAATCGGTGGCCCGAGACGC
>NW_020187168.1:224340-224455 GCF_900000015.1 Plasmopara halstedii | reverse complement strand
GGCCCTGACTAAGATATTACATTGCTTCATTCCGCTGGGGTATTTTTTCTTGATTTTAGCTCTTGATTTTTCTTGTACGAGTCGCCATCCCGAAGTCCTTATTGGCTGTTGTCGA
>NW_020187168.1:223792-224330 GCF_900000015.1 Plasmopara halstedii | reverse complement strand
CACGTAGAACGGCGTGTAGCCGGTAGACAAATGCACTGCATTGTTCAGTGCAAACTCTTCGAGTGGCAACATGGCGCTCCAGTGCCTCGGCGTCTCAGCGCAGACGCTGCGAAGAACGTCTTCGATGACGCGATTCATCCTTTCGGTTTGAGCATCGGCCTGCGGATGAACGGCTGTCGACATATCTAACTTGGTGCCAAGAACCTTGGAGATAGTCGACCAAAATTTTCCCGTAAAACGGGTCTCTATCGAAGACAAACGACTTTGGGAGTCCGTGTTGTCGAAAAACACGATCTTCAAACAGTGTTGCTGTACCGACTCCGTCGATGGTATCTGGCACCACCGCCAAATGAGCCATCCTGCTCAACCGGTCGACGAATACCACGACACCCGTGTTGCCCGCCGAATCTTTCGGCAGGCCAGACACAGAGTCCAAACTCATGGGCTGCCAGCTCCCAGTGGGTACTGGTAAGCTGGCCAGCGGTGCAGCCGTATTTGGAGCGGGTTTCACCCGTTGACACGTCTCAAACGTGCGCAG
>NW_020187168.1:222286-223782 GCF_900000015.1 Plasmopara halstedii | reverse complement strand
TTCGAGCGGATCCCGCTAAGGTCAAGGCCATTGTAGACTGGCCGGTTCCAAAGAACCACAAGGACTTGCGTTAGTGGCTTGGTCTTGTCAACTACTTGCACAAGTACAGCGTAAACTACGCAGAAATGGCCCGACCATTATCCAATCTCCTTAAAAGGATGCGGAATGGTGTCGGAACACCGAACATCAGGAGACTTTTGACGGGGTCAAAGACAGCCTCCTCCATGCACCAATACTGACGCTGTCAGCTTCTGATCGTTCTTTCAGCGTCGTCTGTGACGCTTCGGACGTTGTCATCGGCTGTGCACCGCTGCAAAAAGACGCCGAGCGGCGAGATCGGGTGATCGCGTTCGAACCTCGACAGCTCAAAGCTGCAGAGAGGAACTACTCATTTCATGACAAGGAGCTACTTGCGATGAAGTATGCACTTGTCAAGTTCTTGGTCCGCCTGCTCGACCCAAACCGTTTGTGATCTATACAGATCATGCATCACTACGCACTGCGCCTCAGTCGCCCCACCTCTCGCAAAGGATGGCTAGATGGCTATCCCTCTTTGCGAAATAAACTTTGAGGTGAAGTATAAGCCGGAAAAGCACAATGCTTTAGCTGATGCGTTATCATGCAGACCAGACTATGAGCTTGCTCATGTTACAACAATAACGTCGTCTGTGATGGATTTGATCCGCACCGCGTATACGGGAATGGGATGTGTGCAGCGTTGCTATGGGCTCTAGGGAGTAAGGAGTTTGGAAACTCGGACAAGAAATTGTCATCAAGATTGCGCGCACGATTGCACCGATATTCGTTGAATAACGGTTTGCTATATTATTGCACCGATTCAACGGATACACCACGAATTGTGGTTCCTCATGATGAGGATTTGAGATACCACATTCTCAATAAGGCTCACGACACGCCACTCAGTTAAAGGACGTCTATATTTGTTATTATAGACGGGAGACTTATCAATTTGCTTGGCTAAATAATCTAGCTACTGTACTGTATAGTTTTTTTTTGCCGGTTTTATGCGACATTTTTGGCCAAACAGCGGTCTTGTAGGGTTTCGGGTTCATATTTTGCCCCCGTTTTGACTTCAACTCTCGCTGAAAACTGCCATTTGAACCCTTCACGCGTGGCATCATATCTCAATGGATACTTCAATTCAATAATTGAAACTTGGAACACATCGGCAAAACATGCAGCGCCCATTGCATGCTAAGTGATTACACGTGCAGAGCCCTGAATCGCCCTATTGCTTGCCCGGTCTTCCAGCACTGCTGCGTCGTTTCGCAACGGGCAGATCGTGTAGGGTGGACCACACTCTTGGTCGATGGGTTGTTGAAAAAAGGCTTCCCTCTCATGTCGCATCGCGAAATTAATACCACTGACCTCTTGAGTCTCGCAGACCACACAGGAGACTCCATAACACCACAAATCATCGGCCACACTGGCCTTGGGTTTGTCAAAAACCCTCTACTCACCGTCAGTGTATTAGG
>NW_020187168.1:220259-220539 GCF_900000015.1 Plasmopara halstedii | reverse complement strand
TGCAGCCCAGCTATAAATTACTTACGTGATCGAGGTACGAACATATTTTTTTCTTCTCGTGTCTAGGCGACAACACTGTAAGCCATTACGAAAAAGTATAGATAATTTGATGGTCGATCAAAGTCACGAAATACCCGATAGCACGACCCACGATATATAGCGCGAGACCGGGATTGAACCAGTGACCATGCGAGCTGCAATCGTACGCTCTACCACTGCACGTCCAAACTCTTATATCTGCAATTTGTTCTCACAATCGTGATTGATAGCGCTGCAAACA
>NW_020187168.1:220126-220249 GCF_900000015.1 Plasmopara halstedii | reverse complement strand
ATATCTTTCTCATACCCACAACTGCAGCGACAAACATCTGAATCCAATTGAACTTGATTTTCCATTAAAGACGAACATCCATGCGCAAAGACAGAGACGATAAACGATGCCGACGAATATTTT
>NW_020187168.1:218749-218903 GCF_900000015.1 Plasmopara halstedii | reverse complement strand
GGGTGGTGATCTCCCTATCGACTCTACCCAACCTAGATTTTCGAGTACTTCTCCTAAAAGGAGAGATGTCTATGAACACCAGTCGGCGACGGTGGCTCGACTTCGATGAAGAACTTGTACATGACAATTACCGCAAGCGTACTACAGTGGGTTA
>NW_020187168.1:217948-218739 GCF_900000015.1 Plasmopara halstedii | reverse complement strand
GCTCTTCCGTTTAAAATCCGAAAGTTGATTTTTATTTTTCTATCTGCGGCAAAGCCGCGTCTAGATTTTCCTAAATATACTAATTATATACAGTAAATTCTAAATACATGCATAACTACTGGCTACCTAGCCCCGCACCGTATTCTTGTTTGGGTGTGGTCACACCAAGCACCTCTTGTGTGACACACAACACTGTTATAATGGTACGTGTAACCCCACTACAGTGCATCTAAAAACTATTGAATTTAACGGCTCAAGGATTAAATGCACGCGCTCGACAAGAACAACTTACGATCGAGGATCCATTTTCACTATGAAAAGAGGGCAAGACACCCTCTTCTATTCTAACGCAACACCAATTGTCACAGGAAAAGAAATCAACGTAAAGCTGAAGTCAATGAATCGAAGAATCTTCCGAAGCTGTTTGCAGTGGGGCTGCCCTAGCTCTTTCAAAATAATTAAGGTTAGCGACCTACGTTCTATACTTAGAACCATTACGAGTGTAGGGGATCACAATCCGCTTACTCCAACAGTATCTACAACCTTTACTTAAGACTAATTAGCTCTTCCATCTAGAATGTAAGCTGTAATGGATATAATTTGCGGCAAAGCCGCCTATATTTTTCCTATTTATATAGTAAACCTTCGTAAACGTTTAACAAGTGGCTGTTCCGGCCACGTACTGACTGGTCGTTCAGGTGTTGTTACACTATTGTGTGATCACACCATCCTGTGTGACCCCGTTTCATCAAGATGGTCAACACCTACAGTTCACATTCAGCTGTCGCTTT
>NW_020187168.1:197945-217938 GCF_900000015.1 Plasmopara halstedii | reverse complement strand
TCCACGACAAGGAATTACTTGCGATGAAGTATGCACTTGTCAAGTTCAGGGTGCACCTGCTTGACTCAAAGCCAGTTGTGATCAACACAGATCTTGCGTCACTACGCACTGCAACTCAGTCGCCTCACCTCTCGCAGAGTATGGTCAGGTGGCTTTCCTTTTTCGCAGAATATAACTTTTATGTCTAGTATAAGCCAAGAAGCAAAATGCTTTGGCTGATGCGTTGGCACGCAGACCGGATTATGAGCTTGCTCATGTCACGACACTGACGTCGTCCGTTATAGATTTGATCCGAGCCGCGTACGCGGGGAATGATATGTGCGTAGCGCTGCATCTGGCTCTTGGGAGCAAGGAGTTTGGAAACTCGGACAATAAGTTGTCGCCACAACTGCGCGCACGGTTGCACCGATATTCGTTGAATAGCGGATTGCTGTAATATATCACCAGCTTGACAGATTCGCGACGAATCGTGGTTCTCCACGATGAGGATCTGAGGTACCGTATTCTCTATGAGGCCCACGACACCCAATTCGGTGGTCATCTTGGGCGTGAGAAAACGTACAGCTCTGTGAGTTGCCACTACTGATGAACCAAGCTGTACAAATGACGAGCATATATGTGCTCACGTGTGGGACGTGTGAAAGGGCTAAATCCTCTCAGAATGCATTGGCGCCTCTGGCCAGTTTGCCGGTACCATTTAGGAGTTGGCAGTCCATGAGTATAAACTTTGTGTTTGGCCTGCCGAAGAGCTTGGCGGGCAACACGGATGTGGTGGTTCTTCATCGACCGTCTGAGCAAGATGATTCATCTTGCGGTGGTGTCGGACACCATCGACGGTGTCGATACAGCGACACTGTTTGTGGATCGTGTCATTCGACAACACGGGCTCCCTGAGTCAATTGTACTCGAAAGAGACCCAAGCTTCATTGGGAAGTTTTGGTCAACGATCTTCAAGGTGCTGGACACCAAGTTGACTATGTCAACAACGGACCATCGGCAGACCATTGGTCAAATCCAGCGCGTGAATTGCGCCGTCGAGGGTGTCCTTCGCAATGTCAGCGCTGAGACGCCAAGGTGCTGGAGCGCCATGCTACCACTTGTAGAGTTCGCTCTGATCGATGCGGTGCATGCGTCTACCTGCCACACACTACTTTACATGAATGGGCTTGTTCATCCTCGCGTCCCGCTGACGCCGCCATTTCATGGCTCAGGGCTTGGTGGAGGAGGAACAGCCGAGCGACTAGCTGATGTCAGCCCCCACACTGTTCGTAAAGAAGTCGATGACTTCCTATCTATCAGACTGAGTGTCTTACGACACGTTCGCTGTGCGATAGTTGAAAGCCAAGACATGCAGAAGGAATATGCAGACGGAAGATGTAGAGGACATGTTAGAAGCTTTGAGGTCGAAGACCTGCTTTTATTAAATGCTAATAACCTTCCTATCTATGCAATTTTCGCTGTCTTTCAGACGAAGCTCCGCTCACGGTTTATCGGACCTTTTAAGGTTGTGGCCAAGCGGGGCCTTGCGTATACGCTAAGCTTTCAAAAACGGATGCGTACCCACCCGGTGTATTATGTGGGCTTGCTTAATCCGTACCGAAATCCGGTGCGAGTGAACGCGGGAGCGTTGGCGCCGGAACGGCGCCCACAGGCGCTCGACTACCCAGAAGCTGAACCAGTAACTGGTGCTGAGCATGGAGTGCAACGATCTTCATCTCCAACGGCGCCAAGCGCTCCACCTTCGCATGAAGCGATGCATTCGTCTTCTCAACAAATAAGAGCTGCTTCGACAGAACGCAATAGTCCTCAATGTAAGGCAGCCGGTTGCAAACGTGCTCCATGCTCTCCAGGCCTTCCGCGCAGCGGCATCGGACCCCAGCATGACGCTCAGCGGAGTCCCGATCGCGACGGGCCTTGTCCTCAAGAGCTCGAGAAGCATCGCGAGTCACCAGACGGTGATCAACCCAGTCGTCATCGTCCGCCACCGACATGGAACGTCTTGTGGGTTGACGTCGTCGCCTGGGTCAAACTTAGTATCTTCTAAAGTGGCGGAGACACCCCCGACTTTGAGAACTCGTGGGAGTTTGAAGTGTCACTTCGGCAAGGCTGTCCAGACGTCGAGGACGCTTATGATTAAAGGGATCATGACGTTCCACATCGTCGTACGCTCCACGCTTCTCAGCAATAGCCAAGGACGCCGAAGGACCATGAGCTGCGCTCAAGTTTTGGCCTGAGCTACTGTGGTCGAGAATTCATCCGTGTAAGAGACCACAGAGCTCGAGGAAGCGTGATGGATTGATCCATACGTCGCAAGACGACAATACGAAGAAAGTCGGCGTTGTGCCTTCAGTTTGGCAAACTCAAATTGAAGGTGGCGTTGCAAGCGTGCATCCACCTCCCTGTGGCTCCGCTGTAAGTTGGACAGCGAGTTTCCTGTGCCGCCGCATCCATCACTCAAAGAGCAGGGGCAACTACCACGGGGGTCGTCCGTATAGGGATTACACGATCGCCTCCTTTTTGAGCGCGAAGCCGAGCTCGGTACGTATCCATCGAGATTTCTTGCGACACCAAGAATCGAGTTCAGAGAGCTTTGAGTTCGTCAAGCTCGACTGGGATGGCCCGACCACGGAAACGCCTAACGGTCGAGTGATCGCGTCGCAGCAGGATCCATCGATCGGATACCGTATCCCGCATGAGCGGTAAGGTCCGACCGTTGATGCGCGCGCATGAGAGCCGCGCTGTGGACAGCATCCCACTACTGCTTCTGTGCTTCGTCGAGGCGATTGGTAATGATACCCCTTTCAGCGGAAGTCGACAGTTCGGGGAACGAAAATGGCGTCTGCAAGGTTCAAGCAGGACTCATGACGCGCCGCTGGGGCACCAAACATTGACTATTATTACAAAGTATGATCTAATATCACATTTAAAGGGTAGAAAACACTGATTACAGCGATTGTAGAGGCTGTTAGGCTGTACAAGTTTACAAGTACGGCATGTTAAATGTACATTATGTTGAAGCCAAATATATATTTGTATTGTAAGCGAAGCTGAGACAATTAGGTAGAATGACGTGAGCAAATTTTATACAAATTCAGTGGACGAGTTTTGAGCTATGTATGATTAAAGAACAAAAACTTTAGTCAAGACAAACAAGACTGTAGGAGACGGAGCTGGAACATGACGCAGTTTGAGATCTTACCAGCGATTACCGCTCGCAACCCGGGCGGCATTCGGCTAGTCTCATTCATCAATCAGATTCGAGGTGTCCGTCCATTTGACTTGTCAAAGGTTCTGGGACAAAACTGGGCTGTTGACTGGCCCAAAATACATTCATGTGGAATTAGACCTACTGTAAAGAATTCGTAAGCTCATACTACATTTGTACACTTCTACTAAGCATTACATACATGCGGTTTTTCATTGGCCGAGGACTGCATGCAAGCCATATCACTGGCCGAAATGTGATATCTATTCTGCAAATGCAGCTATATCATTGGCCAAAACAATTGGTACAATTATCAGTTATGCTAACTTGCTACAAACCGCCACGGCGGTGAAAATTGTTACATACAAGGAGCTGCTTCTAACGACAAACGTAAACAACGAACCGCGCAACCACACTGCATACTATCAGTTCCAGCCTTACTGCTACGTTTTGTCTAGCCTAAGGGGCCCGGACTATTATCATAAATGCGTTGAAATCACTGTGACTTAAATATCGAACTACGACGTGCAGGGCACATAATCTCTAATTATTTCGCCAACATGATTTTCTTCTGTATAAGAAAGAATAAATGGCATAGGTGTTATGCAAAGATTAAGTGATTGCAGCATTGAGTGTATTTTAACTATTTAAGAGACAAAAGGCAAAACATATTTTATTTCTCACTCTGTATACTCTCGATTCATTTCTGACGTCTATCCAAAAATTTAGACTAAAAGCCTGCTACCCTGCATCAAAGTAGATATTAAAGTAAGACGAACGTATGAGGGACTGCACTCGCATAATGAACCTTGCCTCTCGAGCACGTAACATACGTATATGAATGTTTTCTGTTACTTGCATATCAAATTTTACCAAAGCTGAACAATTATGCAAAAATTATGTTGCCGCAACTTAATACACCAAATTTTGCGCCAATTTCTCCCTCCTCAGTGGATAAATCTGCATCGGCTAGCCATTGTAAATTCATGTCGCTATCACGTTACTACCGCGGCTTCATATCCTAACCAATACAACATAGGCATAATATGCAGAAAATTGATACCTACTAAACAAACGATGTTTTAGAATGGCAGACTTCGTTAATCAGAAAATAGCCCGTGGTTATTGCGTAAAATTTTTGTAATGTTTTGTTCAAGGTCTCGTTTTTTATAATGTGATTATAGATTAATGGTGCGAGTGACACGGAATGCGCAAGCCGGGCGGAGTTTGTCTGATACAATAATTATGACACCCGAACTGGTATGATTGACTCAATAGTATGTGTGCTGTGGTGGCCCGAATGAACAGACTTCTTTGTCTGATGCTTGAACAAGACCCCAGTACCTGTCATTTGGATTTGGTGACGCTCCGATTTTGCTTTTTAGAGGAATGTTTCCATCATTGTGTATATCATTTTGTTTGTTTGTCCTCCCACATCAGCTGAATGGTCAACATTTTAAAAAATAATCTTCGACAAATCTTGAACATGAAGCTTTAAAATAAAATTTTTAGGCATTCGCTGTGAGAAGGATGATAGAATGTTAAAATCGTTTCATTTTCTTCTTTCAATGTGCGACCTTTGCCATCTTATTTTTTATACACATACCACGCACCTTTGAGCGCACAACATGCCACGAAAATGGGATAGAAGGAAGTCGAACGCCATCTTAATGTCTCGATTACGATAGGGTAATATAAGCGATAACTAAGCAGGTGATGCCTAACCATGCATGTGTGAGTTTGGTCCTGCAAATAGTCAGTCAAAAGTTAGAAAGGCGCCCACAAGAACGGCAATTATGATTGGCTACAATTCTGAAGCCACGCTGAAATGGCCACTTTACCTCCTCCATCTCAACTGCCGTCTGTTTCTTTGCAGCCACCGCAGCTACAAGATCGACGTAAGCTACGCCTTGCGACCCCAGACGACGACATCTCAACACGCGACAGAACGAATCTTTGCGCTTCAACGTCATCACCGTAGCCCACTCCACTTTTACGATCTTGATCAGTACACACATAGCCATAAATATGTCAACATCGCTGCCGCTGCCCAAAGGATTTTTTAACACAAATGTGCGTGTGTCAGAGGACATGCGACGCCAATACATTGAATATGCTGAGGCCTCCATCCGTAAAGTTTTTGCGCTGAGTGACTGTCACAAGAATAGCTGGGTTCCCATGCGAGAGAAAAAAGGCGTTGCTATTTACCGCAACTTTGGGCAAATGCGAGGCCCTAACGCCTACAAGTCTAATATCGCCGAGGTGGGCTGTAAGGGCCAGCTTTCAGCCTCACTGGACCAGGTCGGTCGTGCATACGCTGCGCATGAGGATGCACTATTTAAGAGGCTGATGAAGAAGCTTAATCCAGCTGTGATGGACGCTGCGGTGCTTCTCACAATTGTCCCGCGTACCCCACTTACGCCTTTCAGATACATAGGTATCAAGTGGTATGCTGTCAAAACTCCGACCCCTATCGTATCTCATCGCGATTACTGCTGCCTTGAGGTACAAGACAAGATCGTGGACTCTTTTGGTAACGAGATGTATATTCGCGTACTCAACTCTATTGAGATCAATGAATGTCCGTCGCTTGAGAATTCGCATGGTCTTGTTCGTGCCAAAATTCTTGCAGGGTACATGTACCGTCTGGATCGTGCAGAGCCCAATGTTGTCCGGGTGCATCACGTAGGGCGATTTAACCCCGGTGGTTATTTTCCTGCACAATGGGCTTTTAAAACGGCTGAATCGCAGCTAATGAATAGTGTCGTACAAATATGTCGGATTATAGACAAACAGCAAATGATCGCCTGCACCTTTGTTGATAAAAGGCAATGGGTGCCAAACCACGAGCGGCTGCATTGCGCCGTGTGTAGCCGGGCTTTTGGCACGTTCCGCCCACGTCACCACTGTCGAAGTTGCGGTGAGGTTATTTGCGGCAAGTGTAGCGTTTTCAAATCTGTAGAGGTACCAGGTACAACTCTTAAGAATGTACGTATTTGCTCAGTATGCAATATGGGTGTGCAAAAGGCTAGTGGACAAGACGAAGATGGAAATATGTCGGATATATCAACGTCGTCGATTACTTCAACCAGTACGATTGCACAAAATGAGATGAACCTTATGGATCTATATATGGCGAATGGAGGCGGGTCGCGAACCCCCTCGGCCTACTCAGACGCATCAGCTCACTCGAATCTCTCTATTCGTTCCACAACTTCAATGCGATCAACTTACGATGCCCGTGGGCGAAAACACAGCCGTGCACGAGGAGCTCGTAATATCATGGGTTTTTTTAATGAAAGTAACACGCCACGATCATACATCGCAAACAATCTTACGCCTCGGAGTACACTTGGGCCCGGGGGCTCTACGCCTCATTCTGGAGCAAACAGTACAGCTACGACGCCCTCAGCAGGGTCAAGGCCTTCAAATTCAGCAGCAACTGTAGTAGCAGCTGCTGCCATCACAGCACAGCGCCTATCAAGCTTCAAGCAGAATCCCGTTGACATCGGATACTTGCGTGATTCGGTGCATGAAATCTCAGCAATAGTGGAAACACGTGAGAGGCCTGAAGACCCCACTGTTGTCTGGCCGCCTGCCAAGATACAGCGGCTGGAGACGGAGGAGACTGCAGACGTTGACATGGAGTCGGATGACCAGGAAATGATAGGAGCGAAATCTGCGGAGCCCTCAGCGCGCGGCTTCCAGCAAGAACAGCAGCGCTCATTAGTGCAACAGTTGCCAACTGTGGAGCGTATCTCGGAAAGTCACTTCGAGCATTCCAGTTGTGCTTCAACCAATTTATGCACAGGCATAAATAAGGAGGACTTTAGCACATCTTTCGTCCCAAGGGGAAACGGATCCCCTTCAATCAGCGGCTTCCGTCCATTCTTGAGTGGAATTATATCCCGCGTTCGCGGCGATTCGGTGGATAATTTCTCGAGGCCGTCCGCCTAGTAGGTACTGGCAGCGGGGACACTTTTCCTTCGTCAAAAAGGCCGGCAAAGCAGCAGCAGCAAATGCAGCAAATGCACAAGCAACAACCTAGGGTAACGCTCAAGAATAACATCATGTATCTGCTACTCAAGTATCGTGGCCTATGAGCGAAGTCGAGGTCTTCTTCAATAATGGCTGCGTTGACGTATCATTGGCTGAATGTATAAATATAAATTTTGAATGAAATACAAGATAAACATGTAAACTGTCACCGATAGTGCTCTTGCTGGTTAAAGTTCGCCTTTGAAGGCACCAAACATCGCTTGCCCATGCCGCCCACAGCGACGTGCTTATGTTGATACATGCTCTCCAACTTGCGCGCGCTATCTAGAAGGTAGCGCGACTGGACACGTTGTTGTGCCACGATCAGCCGCTCCTGCTCAAGTGCATAAGCCGCCGTCTCCAATTTCTCGCGGTTTTGCTCCAGCGTCATTGCGCGCAGCTCGCTCTGTTCCAAACGAGCTGTCAAATCTTTTACGGCGCAGCGTAATTTATCACGTTCCGCAATAGCATCTGCAAATTCTTGACCGCGCCTGGCCAGCGCGTACGACCGCTCCAGTGTTTCTCGCCCGACTGCGGCCAGCTCCGTGCGGCGTCTCTCAACGAGCACTTCGCTCTCCTCAAGATGCCGTGAGCGTTGTTCTATGTACTTTGTACGAGATTTGAGCTCAGCACATTCATCTGCAAGCTTAGACTGTCGAGCGTCTAACTCGCAACTTCGAGCCTCCATTTTGCCACGTTCTTCATCAAAGCGCGCATTTGTACGGACCAATGATGCAAGTAGCTCGCGTCGTTGCTCATCCACGGCTTCACGCTCGCGTGCGATCTAAAGAAAAAGTTATCAGTTTGTCAATGAGGTAAAGTACTGGTCAGCTGACGACAATGCAACAGATACCCGGTCAACTTCGTCGTGTATGCGGCGCTCTGCTCGCTGTTCAGCCAGGTGTTTAGCTTCGTTAGCCCTTGCGAGCTCTGCAGTGTGTATCAAGATATCTTGAGCTGCACGAGACTCCAGTTCGTTTATCTGTTTGTTAAATATAGCCTCCAGCCTATGAAATCGCTCTTTCTCTGCTTCGACCGCTCGCTGATGAAATTCCGGCAAGGTTTGCCGCTCGATTCTGCGAGCTTCAGCCTCCTCGACCAGTGCTTGACGCGCTGTCTCCGTATCAATCTTGCATTTGTGTTTTATTACTTCAAGTTTTATTCGATGCATCGCCTTGAGCTGCTCAAGATGCTGGTCACACGCCAACTTAGCGTTAACTGCATTTTCAAAGCTGCTTGTGAGCTGGTGAAGATCTCCGAGTGCTGTCTGAAGCTTTTCTGCTAAAAAAATAGTGCGCTCTTCTGCCCTTTCCTTTTGCTGATCTACATTAGCATACAACACTTGCATTTCGTTAAGTCTTCTCTGTAACCCTTCGATGCGACGATCATGCTCGACGTTAGATAATAAAGCAGTCGCGAGTTCTTGCTGCACACGCTCTTTCGCTTTTTCGTGTTCACGCCGTCTTTCAGTAGCACGTCGGCGCTTCTTCTTCATGCGTGCTTTGCGCACAACAACGTCTTCCTTTGCTTGACGCAACATCGCCTTCAGCTCGCGCTCATTTTGCAAAAGCAAAGTATTTTTCTTACGTAACTCATCAATCTCATCAACAAACTTGCTTTCCGGCATACGCGACAGCTGCGAAAAAAGCTCACTTCGCAACGTAGTGATACCTTCAGCTCCTTCTTTTGCAACCAAAGCAAGCACCTGCAACATTAGATTTAAGAGCACTTGGCAAAGATATGTAAATATTTGAAAGACGCACCGCATGCGTCCCTGTTAGCTCGTTGCTTTTGAATGGCTGTGCTCGGCATAAGCGGTGATTTTGCGAGTTCTGATCGTCTGTCTCGATCGAGGCTCTTCCATGTACGTATTTATCTCCTAACGGCTCGGTAGACGAAATTGCAAAGCGACGAGAATCGCTATTACCTGGCCGGGCCGGTGATGATGGTGCCTTCGGAACTAAGGTTGGTTGAGTTACAGATGGTTGATAGGAACACACTTCTTTGTACTCTTCGACGTCATCATCAAAGCTGTCACCACTGTAGTCATTCTCAACATATTCAAAGGAATTCGAGGCCGCAAATTTGCCGTTTTCGTTTCGTTGCTGCTTCAGCATGGTACCTTTATTGAAGAGGTCGTCACTATCGGCAATTTTGCTGACACGTTCACTGCCACCGTCACTGCCAACGTCACTGCCACCGTCACTGCCACCGTTACCATAGACTTCGTCGACATCAGATTCCACTTCGGATGCAGCTGAGTCATCGCTGTACATTAGCTACTCCTGAATTCGTTCGAGTTACCATTATAAATCTGCTTTTAGCTGATGATACATCATCGCATTTATTGGTGCCGTTTCGAATAAATGGACAGATATTACAGACTGCTAAGACAAAAGAAGCGATTTTACAGAAATGGATTTTGAATGAAAATGCTGGAAGCAGAACCTCTAAATACGTCGATAACCATATTTAGCTAGGCGCTAATGAATAAAACCATCATAAACCCTAGAAGCCGAGGCCACAATCATGCAAAGAGAGCACCTAACGTCGCCGCGCACGAAAAATCGAACCGCTCTTAAGCTTGCACGCTCCATTAAATTGTGGCCAGGTTTACAGTGATATGCTTACTGCTTCGCAGCGTTAGAGTTCGGACCCAACTTCTTGCCACCCATGCCCGCCACGACGTTCACGAAACGACGATTGTACTGCCAGCGCTTCTTAGCGCGACCAGTAAGCGCCTTCTTCGAGTCTTCCTGCTTGGGAACCTTAGGAGTCTGCCCCTTCACCTTACCAGCACGTGCTAATGATCCGTGAACCTTGCCACCACCGCGCAGGCGAAGGGACAGGTTCATCGTGGTAGCGCTTTCGATGTGATTGTTGCTATAGGAATCAAGAGTTCATAAACTATTTGTCAAAGCAGTTTCACAAATATTGACTGTGCTAGATGGCGTGGTTGCCAGGCAACAGTAAGAACGAACGACATTGCAGCTCACCTCATGCTTCTTCCTTTCCTTTCTTGAAGAGAATTCCAATGATGGTGAAGGTTTTGATGTTGGCGATTGGTGGTGAGACTGCCGCCACCCACCTATTTATAGTTTATAACGTGTATTTTTAAAAAATGTGGACCACATTATTATCCTACTGCTAAATTAGAATTTGTCGGAAAAAATGTGCTTCTATATTTTATCATATGTAGATGTCCTGAATCTTCGAGCGACTGGCAATGGCGTTTCTACCGGTTTTGTGGGCCGCTTTTGGATGTTCCGAGCCCAAGCGCAACGATTATAAGAAGCTTCTTCAGAGGACAGATCTATCAATGTGATGAGTAAAGCTCAACAGACATGAACACAAACTTTATGCTTGATACATAATCGCAAACCATCCTACAAACGTATTATTCATAAAACAGATGACACGCTTCCGAACTTGATCAATAAATAAATTGTTGTTGACCAGTTATGCACCATTACATATAAGTGGAGATCTTTTTTCTGTAGATGACTTTATCATACTTTTCTTCTGACAAAACAAACGACTTCGCTTGGCAAGCAGGATAGCTGGTTTCTTGTGACCATTATTTCTCATCTTCGTGACTACCTGTGCGAAATATTTGTTCCGAAATGTAAAATTAGTATCGATGTCTCAGATTAGTTTCGTAGTATTTTAAGAGATAAAAAAGCAAGCCTTAATCGCATAGTTTCATGTGCAAACGAATGTGGGGGCTTCTAAACCGCTATAAATACAATAAATATGTTGTAGTGATCTTTGGGAAAGCTTTGTTTGTCACATTATCTCAAGGAAAAAATGTGACTGTGGATTCTATAACCAAAATTAAAAAGTTTAGGTCGAAAAACTGTATACACCTAGCAAATTATGAGGTCTTGAAGACCGTGTTATGCCGGCGGATGGGCAGATTATGAAATTATCTTGCTGCATATTCGGCGTCTGCATTACCAGCTACAGCGGCTTATTGTAGCGGAATGCAGTAAGTCTTAGCTTAGAAGAAGCTAAGCTAAGGCCACCGACATAACCTTCTTTACAAGAAACAGTACGAGTGTTTACGAATTAATATAGTAATACCTAATAACTATAGCAAAACCTTATCAATAAGCATAACTACTGGCAGTCCTGCCACGTAGTCTCTTCTTGTTACGGTGTGGCCACACCAACTTGTGTAATCAACACCTATGCGCAGTGGCACCATCTTGTGTGGCCCACCCTTTCATACAACGGTACGTATAACCCCATAACACTAACTGAGCCGAACGTATAGAATGCGGTAGTTTCTACCTCGTTCAATATTGCAACATATATATGCAATAATTCGTAAGTAGCGGTGCACAAGACATTATAAGGAATCTTGGACTCACATGCACCGTAGCGTAGACATAATGTCGATAGGTGATCGATGCATCACTTGGTCTAACGGTCAACTTAGTGCAAGAATTATTTGTCGGTATTTATAATCAGGATCATTTTCGGATAATCACTTTTATATGGTGGTCTGCACGACGTCTGTACCGGCTGTCAGATGTAGGCCAATTTTTATTCGAGGGTTAGCTGTTGACATAGTGATGTTGAGCGTCATTTTGCTGTCGGCGCACAGATCACGAGGCTTAATTTGACGGCATTATTATTTTCAATTTTGCTAGATTTTGGTTGGACAATTTAGATGACTTGTTCAGCGAGGCTGCCGTTGCCCTGTACTGAGAAAAATCTGAGCTAAGGTCACCAATCTTACGTTCTTTACAAGAGCCAGTACGAGTGTGGCGGATCGCAATCGGCTACCTCCAACAGTACTTAAAACATTAGCCAAGGTAAAGATGCTCTTCCGCTTAAAATCAAAACTGTATTTATTGTTGCAGTTGCGGCATAGCCGCTAATAATTAAAATCTTACGTTCTCTTCATTAATATAGAAATACCTAATAAATATGATATAACCTAATTAATATGCACTACAACTGGCAGTTCTACCACGAAGTGGCTTCTTGGTGCGGAGTAAGGGAGAGATGGCAGCCATAGCAAATCGTTATAGCCACACCTCTGTGTGTTTAAACCAACTTGTGTAATCCGCACCTATGTACGGTCACACCAACTTGTGCGACCCGCCCTTTCATACAAGAGTACGTGTAACCTTGTTGAACTCCCCCATTAGAATAGTAGATATCCACCATTCACATTTAACTGTCGCCTCATGCAAGGCTCGCGTTTTTTAGACACCGTTACGTTCATAAACATTCTTCGCCTATGAGCCCTGTGTCGATGACACGCAAAGCACCCAGTCTAGCTGGTTCCGAGGGCTTCCGCGGGCAAAGGCCCTTCTTCTTTTGCACAGGTTATATCACGTTCCTCGTCGAGAAGTTGGAGGAAGTCGACTACGAGAGGGATACTCCTAACCTCGCATTGGAAGACGAGGAGATTGAGGTGCGCCAATGTCGCGACGTGAACCCAAATCGAACCTTGCGAACACCGTAACCGTTCCCCGATCTCTCGAATTCCGGTGGAAGTGGTATTGTTACCTATAGCCTCGACAATGTACAGTAGCAGCAATTGGAGGTGCCCACAGAAAGGCCCTCATGCGCTCGTATCCACGTTCGACCTACACCCTCGTGTGGAGTACGGCTTCCGCTCGGCGGATCCCACTTTTGAAGCAAAAGACTCGAAAACTCGATTATTAGGCGTCTACGTAGTCGGGGCCCCGGCCACTACAAAAGCTGAACTTGATCACCGGAAAGCTCTCCGAGTTCGCTCTTTAGTACCACAAGATATCCAATGGATCGGTACCACGCTTGACTTCGAGCTTCAAAAGGAGGCGCTCCTGTACCCGCACTGCGAACTATTCCTGTGGTGCTCGCCTCTGGCATATTTGCTGCAGATGATAAAGAGCACTTTGAGCGATGGGTGTACTGGGTGCACCGACACCGGAACCTTTTCCCGCTGTCTACCTTAAAGCGAAGCCACAAGGAAGTCGACTTGCGCGTAGAGCGCCATCTTAGAGTTGAGTTTGCCAAACTCAAGGCGCAACACCGACTTCCCGCGTGTTGTCGTCCTGCGACACATGAAATCATCCATTACGAGCTCTGTGGTTTCTCACACAGGTAAGTCTACGACCACAGCAGCTCAGGGCTATAGCTTTGAGATCAGCTAGTGGCCCTCCGGCTTCCAAGGCTACCGCCGAGAATCACGGGGCGCACGACGGCGCAAAATGTCATGATCCTTCTGATCATAAGCGTCCACGACGTCCGGGCAGTCTTGCCGAAGTGACATCTCAAACTCCCACGATTTCTCGGCCCAGTCGACAACGTCGACACACAAGAAGTTCCACGTGATAGTGGATGGCACCGTTTACGTTGAGTAAAGTCGACGGCGGACGATGACGACTTGGTCAATCGTAATCGAGTGACTCGCGATGCTCTTTGAGCTATTAAGGGTAAAGTCTGTCGTCATCGGCACTCCACTGAGCATCTTTCCGAGGTCGCATGCCGCTGTGTGGAAGCCCCTTAAGAGCCTGGAGCGCTTTGTGCACCGAACGTCTCACGTTGAGGGTTATCGCGCTCAGTCAGAGCGGCTCCTAGCCGTCGAGCAGACGTATTCGTCAGGAAACGAAAATCGTTGCACTCCGTGCTCAGAACCAGTTGCTGGTTCGGCTTCTGGGCGGCCGAGCTTCTTGGGTGCCGCCCCGGCGCCGACGCTAACGCGTTAACATGCGCCGGATCCCGGGACGGCTCAAGCAAGCCCACACAAAACACCGGGTGGGTCGCATCCTTCTCGGAAGGTTTAGTATACGCAAGGCCTCGATTAGCCACCACTTAAAACGGTCTAATAAATTGTGGATGGTGCTTTGCCTTAAAGACAGCATAGACTTTTAAACATTTAATTCAACCAGGTCTCCGATTAGAAGTTTTCTACATTTCTTCTGCTTCTTGCGTTTGCATATTATTTCTGCATGTCTTGGCTTTTAGCCATCGCATCGCGAACGTGTCGTAAGACACTCAGTCTGGTAGATAGGAAGTCATCGACTTCTTTACGAACAGAGAGAGGGCTGACATCAGCTAGTCGCTTGGCTATTACTCCACCACCAAGCTCTAAACCATGGGATAGTGGCGTCAGCGGGACGCGAGGATAAACAAGCCCGTTCACGTAGAATGGCGTGTATTCGGTAGACGCATGCACTGCATGGTTCAGAGCGAAGTCTACAAGTGGCAGCATGGCGCTCCAGCACCTCGGCGTCTCAACACAGACATTGCGAAGGATGTCCTCGACGACGCGATCCACGCGCTCAGTTTGACCATCGGTCTGCGGATAGTCCGCTATTGTCATAGTCAAATTGGTGCCCAGCACCTTGACGATCCTAGACCAAAACTTCCAAGAGAAGTGCGGGTCTCTATCAGAGACAATCGAGTCCAGGAGCCCATGCTGTCGAAAGACGCGATCGACAAACAGCGTCGCTTTACCGACACCATCGATGGTGTCCGGCACTGCCGCAAGTTGAGCCATCTTGTCCAAATGGTCCACAAAGATCACCACACCCGTGTTGCCTGCCGAGTCCTTCGGCAGGTCAAACACAACGTTCATACTCATGGACTGCCAACACCCGGAGGGTACTGGAAAACTGGCCAGCGGCGATGCCTCATCCGAAGAGGGTTTCACCCTCTGGCACGTCTCACACGTGCGCACCTATGTGCTCGTCCACTTGTACAGCTTGAAGCATCAATAGTTGCAACTCACCGACTTTAAGTCTTCTAACGTCCGAGATGACCACTGAGTGGAGTTTTGCGGGCCTCATAGAGGATACGATATTCAAATCCTCGTCGTGAGGAACCACAATTCGTGGCGTATCCGTTTAATCGGTGCTACAATACAGCAAACCGTTATTCAACGAATATCGAGGTAACCGTGCGCGCAAACGCATCAAAATTATCGTGTCCGAGTTTAATCAAATTCTTTGTTCCCGAGAGCCTATAGCAGCGCTACACACATACTATCACCCGCGCATGCGGCGCGGATTTAATGTGTCACTGACGGCGTCACCGTCGTGTTATGTGCAAGCGCATAGTCTGGTCTGCTTGACAACGCATCAGTCAAGGCATCCTGCTTCCTGGATTAAACTTCAACGCGAACTTTTATCTTGCAAAGAATGAGAGCCATCTGGCCATCCTCTGCGAGAGGTGAGGCGACTAAGTAGCAGTGCATAATGTCGCACGATCTGTGTAGATCACAAACGACTTTAAGCCGAGCAGGTGCACTCTGAACTTGACAAGTGCATATTTAATCGCAAGTAATTTCATATCGTGGACTTGGAAGTATCTCTCTGTAGCTTTAAGCTGGCGAGATTCGAACACGATTACCCGATCTCGACCCTCGGTGTCTGCTTGCAGCAGTGCGCGGAGTCCGAAGCGTCACAGACGACACTAAATTGACGTTCGGGGTCTGGCAACGCCAGTATTAGTGCCTGAAGGAGGCTCTCTTTGACCCCGGCAAAATCCTCCCGATGCTAGGTATACTAATACCATTCCGCATCCTTCTTAAGGCCATTCGACATCGGCCATGTCCTTTTCGCGTAATTCTTGTTGTATAGTTGGCGAGGTCAAGCCACTTGCGCAAGTCTTTTTGTACCCTTGAAACCAGCCTGGCCACAAAGGCCTTCACCTTAGCGGGGTTCGCTTGAAGGCCACGCTTCCCAATGAAACACCCTAAAAAGAAAATTTCTTCTGCGCCAAAAATGCACTTATCGGCATTAGCATACAGCTTCTTCGTGCGCATACACTAAAGAACCGCTCTCACATGGACAATGTGACTAAATTCATCTGTCCTCCCGTGCCCCGCACGACTGTGAACAAAGATGTCGTCGAAGTATGTTTGTGCATACGCCCGATTAGGCCTGAAATACTGCGTCACAAGACGATTGAATGTTACTGGTCTGTTTGATAGCCCTTGGGCTACTCCTAGAGCATGCCGCTTGGAGTAATCACCGCTGTCAGCGGAATATCACTCGCTCTCACGAGCGATTGTTAATATTCATCGACCAAGTCGAGTGCGCTGTACCTTGTTCAGCCAACCATTTTGTTCTGGAGAACATCTTTCTAGGGATCGGCGTCTGTGCCGGAATGGTGGCAGTGTTTAGCTTATTGTAAGCGTGAACAATACGCCACTTGCCGTCCGGCTTTCGGACACAAAACGTGGGTACCGAATGGCGAGTCTGCTCTCACGCACCATTTCTGCGTCATGCTTCGCACGGAAAATGCGTCAATGACGTCACATTGCTGCTTGGGCAGGGGCCATTGGCGTGTTACGCAGTATTTGGTTCGTGGAACCAGGTTGATCTCATGACACACACATCGGTCCGGAGGTAGGACTGACGGCGGGTCTTTGGAGACTTGAAACTCCTTTATCAAAGGATAGTACGGGTCCGAGAGATCTTTCAGGATCGACGATCCACTTCATGCGCTCAGCACCCTCTTAGTGCCATCTAGGACAGCTTCATCCAGAAGCGACGACGAGTTAATCCCCCCGTTCGGTCTTATACTGACCACCGTAGCTAAAGTGCCTGCCTTCAAAACACCGCCCAAAATATCTCGTTCAGCTCAAGAAGAGCATACACCGCGGGAATAGCCTCGAAGGCGACGCAGACGTCTTCCTCTTCCGTCATACCGTCGACAAGGGTGTGTAGCTGTGCGCTATCGTCTTTGGTAGACACACACTGGCTGGCCCTGCGTCTTGCGAATATGATGCGGCTTCGCCGTCTTCTCTTTATAAAGGTTTTACGTTCCATTGAGACCGGTGAGAACACGCACTCGGTGGACCCTTGCTCCATCAGAGCCTTGATGTTACTGACACATCCGACGAAAAGCTGCTATTTCCGCAGTCTTCACCCATCGGGTAACGTGCTACTGCACGCGCACAAGACGGGTCTTGCCCAAGATGCATCGGACCTCGTTCACCCATACCACTCTTGTCATGCAGCAACTGCTTTGATATTTGAGCAGTGCTCAGTGGGCTACGTGCCACTAAACGTCCAGCCCGCGCGCCATGCTCGGGTCTCATGTCCAATACACCTTCGATGTTTGACGACTCGGATTTTCCGATTTCCAGCACATTGAACGTCCCGGTCTAGTGCCCGCGGCACTAGCGCTTCTGCTTCCTAGCAGAGGTGGGTTCATGTCTTACAAAGCTCTACCAGGAGACGTGCACTTAGCGCCCAAGGTCTTCAAGCTCTAATCAATCCATGGCTCATGGTGTTTTAAAAATGCCATACCAAAGATAAGGTTATACCTTACCTTCAAGTCTAAGACTAAGCAGCGTTTCACGCTATCGAGGTCAAGAAACTTGACACCAAGGTCCACAGGGACCCTCAGCACAGTGACACAAGTCTTCGTCGCCAAGCGAACAGTGTCGGTGTCACTAAACCGCGCTTTTTAGCGTCTTAGCATACAGCTGACTTCCTTCGATCGTGGAGCGTCGACCGCAATTGCCCGACGCACCGGAATCGATAAGGAACTTCCATGGCTTTTCAAACCCCTTAACGGTCGCTTTTACGAACAGATAACCCTGCTTGCATACACGCTCCATGTTCAAGAGCAAGGAGCTCTTCGGAGCTTGGTCCTGCTTCTCTCCACTTCCTTCTTTTAGGCACAACAGAACTCAGTTCTTCCCCAGTAGGGTCCCGCGCCTACTGTGTTTTCTTGTTTCCCCGCGACAACCAAGACTGGTTGCCCCTTTACGCGCCTTATGCAGGGGACAACCAGTCCAATGGTGACGGGTGTCTCCACAGACAAAACACCGTCGGGAGTTCAAAAGCTGCTAGGTAGCTCGGAGCTCTCCCTCCTCTTTCTCGGCATAGCTAAGATCTATTGGTTTAGGCCCGCTCGACGAAATCTATGGGTGCGATTGCAACCAACTACGTGGCGACTTAAATTGTAATCCGGCATTCAATACCACATTCACTGATTCTTCAGAAGAAGTTGGATGCACACGGGAGACTTCCATTTTGGCCGCGCCAGTGCGGAGGCCCTCCATAACGACGGTCGCTGCGACCGCTCCGGGGGGGCGGCTGTCATCCCAGCAAGGAGAGCTCTTAGCTCTTGGACAAAGCCTACCAACTCCTACCTCTGTCGGGTGGCAAGGAAACACGATCACAGGCAATATGCCTGATAAAACGACGAGAACACTCGCAGAAGCTGACGCTTCAGCTCCTACCAGTAGCAGAACGCCGCTTCAACCGAAGCACCACAAGTTAGTGCCCATTTTTGCGCTCAAACACCGAGCTTGGAGATAACTAGCGCCACGCGCTGTTGCTCGTTCTGGAGCATGGCGGATGCCATAGCCATCTCGGCCTCTCTTACTTTGAGCAGGAGATTCCTTTTTCCTTACCCTTGACTGTACCAGGAGTCATCCGTCGTCGCCGTCGGTGTCATAGACGCAGTCGACGCCAACAGCATCTGTTGTGGGTGCTCTAGTAGAGAATTTCCATAGCCCGAAAACGCTCCTGGCGCTGAGACTCGTTTTCGGGTCTACTTGGTAAAGACCAGCTATCCTAACCGCCTAGACTGTATGGAAGGCTTTTAAGAATGATATTTACAAATGATTGAATCAACTAGCATGTTTACGTCCTAACTTTGTGTATTGAACAAGATCAAATTGACATCAAGCATAGTTTTAGGATCATCAATTTATACTTCACTGATTTCACTGAAAGGTATAATACTAGAATTGAGATTGCATGAAATTGTACATAAAAACAAAATAACGATCAGTGTTCCCACACTGAGACACAAACCCGGGTCTGCTGGGTAAAAAGCAGCTATCCTAACCGCCTCTACTATATGGGAAGACTTTCAAGGATGTTATTCACATATTGCTGAATCAACAAACATGTTTACGTCCCAACTTTCTGTATTGAACAACTTCTAATCGACATCAAGCATAGTTTCAGGATCTCCAATTCATACTTTATTGATTCCATTAAAAGGTATGATACTAAATTGAGAAAGTATCAAATTATACATGAAATAGAATAAAGATCAATAATCCCACACTGAGTCTCAAGCCCGGGTCTGCTGGGTGATAGCCAGCTATCCTTACTGCGTAGACTGTATGGAAGGCTTTTTAGAATGGCATTCACATATTACTAATCCCCAAAGCATGTTTACGTGCCAACTATCTGTATTGAACAAGATATCAATTTTTTTTTAAGATCCCTCACTCATACTTTATTGATTTCAATAATAGGTATTATACTAGAATTGAGAATGCATACAATTGTACATGAAAACAAAATAAAGATCAATATTTCCACACAGAGACTCCAACCCGGGTCAGCTGGGTAAAAACCAGCTATCCTAACCGCCTAGACGATTTAGGAAGTTGTCAAAATACAACAGACACAATCAAATAAATACACACAGAAACAAACAATCAAACAAGTGCATATTGGTACAAATTCACGCGTAACGAACAAACTTTCCTTCTCGAATACGACATTGTTCTCAGTTGAAAGCGTTCAAGCATACATCAACACTATAGTCGATTTCGAATATTTTGATGCAATATCATCTCACTTTTACATTTACTCAGCTCACCAATATGATCATGGACAATTTTCTTCGAATATAAATAAAGGGAAGTAGTAGTCAATTCGAAAAATTGATAAGAAGTTGAATGTTCCCACACCGGGACTTGTACCCGGGTCTGCAGAGTGGATGTCAGCCATCCTAACCGCCTAGACTATATGGGAAGTTGTTTAAGAG
>NW_020187168.1:196388-197935 GCF_900000015.1 Plasmopara halstedii | reverse complement strand
GCCAAACTCAAAGCACGCCGTCGACTCCCTTCAGATTGTCGCTCTGCGACGTATGGGTCAACCCCTAACGCTCCCGCGAGATCTGTGTCTGCGACCGCAAGAGCTCAGGGCCACCGCTTGAGCTCAGCTCATGGCCCTTCTACTTCCCTCTGCTATTGCCGGGAAGCGCGGGGCGTCTGATGACGCGGAACGTCCTGATCTTTCTGATCAAAAGCGATTACGGCGTCTGGGCAATCTTGCCGAAGTGGCGCCTCAAACTCCCATGAGTTTTTGGAGTCGGGATATCCCCGCCACTCCACCAGATATTGGGTTTGACCCTGGTGACGACGTCGTCTCACTCGAAGTTCCACGTGACAGTGGACGTCACCGTTCTCATCGAGAAGACTCGGTGGCGGGCGGTGACGACTGGATTGACCGCCGTTCGGTGCCAGGTGATGCTCTTTGGGCCCTTGAGAACGAGGTCCTTCGTGATCAGAGCTCCGCTGAGCATCATGCTGAAGTGGCATATCGCTGTGACGATTTGGAGCGCGTCGTGCACCGGCTGCCTCGCCTTGAGAGCTACCGCGCTCTGTCGGAGCGACTCCTAGCCGTGAAGCAGGCGAATGCGTCGCTGCGGGCAACATTGTGGGCGCTTGGCTCCATTGGAAATGGAGGTTGTTGCACTCCGTGCTCAGAACTAGTTGCTGGTTCAGTGTCTGGATGGCCGAGGGCCCGTGGGATCCGCTCCTGCGCCAATGCTTCCGCGTTCACTTGCACCGGATCACGGTACGGCTTGGGCAAGCCCACGTAATACACCGGGTGGGTGTGCATCCGTTTTGGAAGGTTTACCGTATACGCTAAGCCCCGCTTGGCCACAACCTTTAACGATCCGATGAACCGTGGACGAAGCTTTGTCCTGAAGATAGCAGAGGCTGCATGTGTAGGCAGGTTTTCAGAATTTAATAAAACCAGGTCTCCGACCTTAAAGCTTTCTATTTTGCCTCTTCATTTTTCATCTGCATATTCTTTCTGCATTCTGCAGGTTTTGATATTTAGCCATCGCATCGCGAACGTGTCGTAGGACACTCAGTCTGGTAGACAAGAAGTCGTCGACTTCTTTGCGGATGGTGAGGGGGCTGACATCAGCTAGCCGTTCGGCTATTCCTTCCCCACCAAGCGTTGAGCCATGGGAAGGTGGCGTCAGTGGGACGCGAGGGTGAAACAGCCCGCTCACGTAGAACGGCGTGTAGCCGGTAGACGAATGAACTGCATTGTTCAGCGCAAACGCTACGAGTGGCAACATGGTGCTCCAGCGCCTCGGATTTTAAGCGCAGTCGCTGCGAAGTACGTCTTTGATGACGCGAATCACCCTTTCGGTTTGGCCATCGGTCTACGGATGATCCGTTGTCGACATCTCCAACTTGGTGCCGAGCACCTTGAAGATAGTCGACCAAAATTTTCCCGTGAACCGGGGGTCTCTATCAGAGACAATCGACTCTGGGAGTCCGTGTTGTCGGAAAAGACGATCTACAAACAGTGTTGCTGTACCGACCCCGTCGATAGTGTCT
>NW_020187168.1:171321-196378 GCF_900000015.1 Plasmopara halstedii | reverse complement strand
CAACGGGTAAAACCCTCTCCAAATGCGGCTGCGCCGCTGGCCAGCTTACCGGTACCCACTGGATGCTGGCGGTCCATGAGTTTGGACTTTGTGTCTGGCCTGCCGAAAGATTCGGCGGGCAACACGAGTGTCGCGGTATTTGCCGACCGGTTGAACAAGATGGCTCATTTGGCGGCGGTGCCAGACACCATCGATGGAGTCAGTACAGCAACGCTGTTTGTGGATCGTGTTTGTTGACTAAACAGAATCCCAGATTCGATTGTTTCTGATAGAGACCCCGTTTCATGGGGAAAATTTGGTCGACTATCTTCAAGGTGCTAGGCACCAAATTGGATATGTCGACGGCGGATCATCCGCAGACCGATGGTCAAACCGAAAGGGTGATTTGCGTCGTCGAAGACGTTCTTCGTAGCGCCTGCGCTGTGAAGCCGAGGGGCTGGAGCGTCATGTTGCCACTCGTAGAGTTTGCGCTGAACAATGCAGTGCATTCGTTTACCGGCTACACGCCGTTCTACGTGAACGGGATGATTCACCCTCGCGTCCCGCTGACAGCGCCATCTCATGGCTCAGGCCTTTGTGGGAAGGAAATTCCGAACGGCTAGCTGAAGTCAGCTCCCTCACCATCCGCAAAGAAGTCAGTGACTTCTTGTCTACCAGACTGAGTGTCCTACGACACGTTCGCAATCCGATAGCTGAAAGATAAGACCTGCAGAAAGAATATGCAGATGAAATAGGAAGAGGCAATGCGGAAAGCTTTAAGTCGGAGACCTAGTTTTATTAAACACTAAAAACCTTCCTAGCCTTTATAATCTTCAGGACGAAGCTTCATCCACGGTTTATTGGACTGTTTAAGGTAGTGGCCAAGCGGGGCCTAGCGTATACGCAAAACCTTCCAAAACGGGTGTGTACCCACCTAGTGTTTTATGTGGGCTTGCATAATTCGTACAGGGGGCCGGCGCAAGTGAACGCGGAAGCGTTGGCGCCAGAGCAAATCCTACGGGCCCTCGGCCACCCAGAATCTGAACCAGCAACTTGTTCTGAGCACGGAGTGCAACAATCTCCAATTCCAACGGAGCCAAGCGCTTCATCGTCGCCTGTAGCGGCGCATTCGCCTGCTTCACGGCTAGGAGTCGCTCCGACAAAGCGCGGTAATCTTCAAGGTGAGGCAGCTGGCACACGACGCTCTCCGAATCCTCAAGAGCGTCCGCGCAGCGATATGTTACTTCAGCATGACGCTCAGCGGAGCCCCGATCAAGAAGGATCTCGTCCTCAAGGGCTCAAAGAGCATCGCGAGTCGTCGGAAGGCGGTCGACCCGGTCGTCACCGCCCGCCACCGACTCTTTGCGATGAGAACGGTGACGTCCACTATCACGTGGAACGTCTAGTGGGACAACGTCATCACCATGGTCAAACCCAATATCTGGCGAAGTGGCGGGGATATTCCGACTCCGGAAATTCGTGGGAGTTTGAGACGCCAATTCGGCAAGATTGCCAAGTCGCCGTGGACGCTTTTGATCAGAAAGATCAGGACGCCCCGCGTCATCAGACGGCCCGCGCTTCCCGGCAATAGCCAGGGAAATTGAAGCGCCATGAGCTGAGCTCAAGCAGCGGCCCTGAGCTCTTGCGGTCGCAGATACAGAGCTTGCGGGAGCGTAGGAGTTGACCCATACGTCGCAGGGCGACAATATGAAGGAAGTTGACGGCGTGCTTTGAGTTTGGCAAGCTCAAATTGGAGGTGTCGCTTCACTTCCTTGCGGCTCAACTGTAAGGCATACAGTGAAGAAAGTTTGCGGTGCCGTTGCACCCATCGCTCAACGAGCGCTTCGTCATCTGTAGCGCTTTCGCCAGGGGCAAGCACTACGGGTATTGTCCGCAGTGCGGGTACACGAGAGCCACCTTGTTGAGCACGCAGACGAGTGCGATAAGCTTCCAACGAAAATTCTTGTGAAACCAAGAAATGAGCTCAAAAAGCTTTATGTTCGGCAAGCTCATCTTCCGTAATGGCCGGGGGCCTGATGATATGGAGGCGTAACGATCGAGTTACCGCGCCCTTTGCTTATACAACGGGATCCGCCGGGCGGAAGCCATATTCTTCACGAGGGTCAATGAACGACTGTGGATGGGCGCGCATCAGAGCCACCTTACGGGCGGCTTCCAGCTGCCGCTTCTGCGCCTCATCGAGATCATTGGTGATTACACCACGCAGGTGACGAGAAGTCAGGAAAAGGTACACGAGCTCCGCAAGGCGTGAGAAGGGCTCGTATCACGCCGCTGGCGCAGCTCGCCTTCCTCGACATCCCATGCGGGAAAGGGGGTATCAGACTCGTAGTCGACCACCTCCACATCCTCAACGAGGTCACTCGTCACGGATAGCGTGCGCGGAGCGCGACGCTTGTGCTCATCGAGCCAAGGATTTACATCCCTCGGTGCCGCGAATGCACTGTCCTACATTACACCGCGTGCGGGAGACGAAGACATGCTCTGCCCGTGTTCGCTGTCAGAACCAGCAAACTTGGTGACTTCAGTGTCATTGAGCACGAAAGTCGTTTTGTTCCAACGCAGTGTCTAACGGACACGCAAGCCTCGTTGATGCAAAAATCGATTGGGACTGTAAATGTTCTCATTCTTAATCGGGGAGAGTGTAACGGGGTTACACATACCCTGGTAACAGGTGTGTGTGTAACACCAGATGGGCATGGTGTGACCACACCCAAACAAGAATACGGTAGGGGCTGGAAAGCCAGTAGGTATACATGTGTTTAGATTTTACTATACATATTTATGAAAATCTATGCATTTAAAATTAGGCCGCTTTGCCGCAGATAAAAACTAATAATGTCAGTTCTGAATTTAAATGGAAGGGTTTTTAGCCTTGGGTTAAGGTTGTAATTACTCTTGGATTGCGATCCGCTAAATCGTACTTGTTCTAAGTATAGAACGAAAGGCCGGTGACTAAAATTACGCTTCCTCTAAGCGCAACGCTACTGCAGCCTCGCTGTATCATGTGCTGTATGCATATGTTTGTAAATGAAGGGGGTACCATGTTAGTTTGCAAAGTAAATATTTGTAAAGTCCTTAGTTCACTAGACTGTGCTGCCTGTAAGCCTACTGAGTGAAACCTGATTTATATATACCGACGAAAACTGTTACATCGTTCGTATCATATCTGTAACCATGAATCTTGCCATACGCATCACCGTAATTCTTGTGAAGTCATCGCTTGTAATGTACATCCGCTGAGTGGCGTTATCATACCACTCCACTCTCTGCTAATGTTGTGTCCAATTAGACTCTAGTTTAGTATTGGTACCTGTCCTTTCAGCAGAAAGATGAGCGTCTTGGTCCAGAGTCCCATGGTAAACAAATTCGCAAAATTTGGTGCTTCGTGTCTAGTCCTTCCGTACCGTTCTCAACTTTCGCTCCCGTGATGCGATACTTGATATATATATGCTTGGTTCTGGTATGATAACCAGCATTCGCTGCCAACTTTATTGCCCCTTGATTGCCTTCCAAGATTTAAGTAGCAGAGTCCTGGTCGTCACCCATGCCCTTTAACGTCGCGCGAGTTTACAGTACCCCTTGTTATCATAAGCTCGGCACTATGTTCTCTTTTCTTGCATAGCTAAGCGCCAATGTTCTATGAAAGTCGACTTGAACACCACGGGACCATTCTGATCCTGACCACCACGCTTGATACGGAATGCCTGTCGTCGATGTTGCTACACCGATCAGCGTCCGTGAACGTGCACGATTCAATGCAAGAGTGTTGTCTTTAAGTACTAAAGCACATTAATCGCAGCTCGTCAGTGTTGTATTCTTGGATTCTCTTAAAATTTTGGCGGCTGTGGTACCACATAGGCAATATCCAGCCTGGTACACTTCGTAATGTACATGTTCGCGGTTCAGGAGTGCGGTGTCTGCATCTCATTGTTCCATCTCAAGAGCTTCTGCGACTTCTAACGCTAAGAAGACGCGAATTGGGCTTATTTTCGCCACGGAGAATTCTATATTTAGCCACCAACCGCGCATTCTAGCGTATAATCCGGCCACTCTCGTTAGACTTCTTGGCTAAATACCCACCGAAGCCCAATATAATGAGCCGTTCTAGCATTCAAGCGAGCAAGTTCCTTTTGTGTTAAGAGGCTCTGCCGACATTGCTTCCCGCCACGTCATTACCTATTTACTTGTGACTGCTGCGGCTTACGAGCGCCGCCCGATGCATACCGTATATGCTATTACTGCGTCAGCAAGGAACCCATTTTCGTCATTTCTTTCACGCTTTGGGGATGGTGGGCTATTGCTCCTCTATCCTTTGTTCATCATCCACTCCCACGCCATCTAGTAGAAATACTGTCTCCCAAGAACGCCTTGATTGTTCTGTCCGCAGACAGTATACTAAACGACCCCCCCTTAACGGACGCAGGGAGCATTATCTGCCAGTTTGGCGTCTCATCTTCCAGTGCCAGAGGCTGTTGCGCACTTGTATCCAGCTTCACCTCGACTTCATCCATCGTATAAATGTAAACGGATTCTTCGACAATTTCAATAAATTTGATCGGCAACGGTCGTTGGGGTTAAACCCTACAGCAATGGTGAAGGCTCAATGCATGCAGCGCTACAAGGGCGTGTCACCAGAGCAGATATTCTTTTCGCACCGTTGCCGATGGATGGGAGAGCTACTGGCAATTCTGCCACGTAGCGGGCTCTAATTACGTTGTAGCCACACCATTGTGTGATTATACTAACTTGTGTTATCCACACATATTTACGGTCACACCATCTTGTGTGACCCGCCCTTTCATACAAGGGTACGTGTTTCCCCGTCACATCACTACTTGTGATTGCTCCGGCGTGCATGAGTGTCACGAGCGCCGTCGATCCATTCCGTATATGCTAATACTGCGTCAGCAAGTTATCCATCTTTATCGTCTCTTTGACACTTTGGGAATTATGGACCGTTGCTCTCGTCTGACCCTTGTTCATCATCCATTCCCAAGCCATCTAGGAGAAATAGTGTCTTTCGAGAACGCCTTGATGGTTCTGTCAGCGAATGGTATATCAAATGATCCTCCTTGAATGATCGCAGGGCACGGGTCTACCAGTTAATTTGCAGTCGGCGTCTCAACTTCCAGTGCCAGAAGCTGGTGCACATTTGTATTTAGCTTCAACTCGACCTCATCCATCGAATAACCGTGAACGGATTCTTCGACGATCTGAATGGATTCAATCGGCAGCTGACGTCGGCCAACCAGAATTGAAGCTACTGCTGCATTCCTCTCTTTGGTAGCATATGCGATCGTTTTCAATCCAAGGTACAGTGTATCGTACATACCGTTTATTTCACACTCGTCAAGCCTAACTGATGGTGCTACCTTGGCACTAGACGCTTCCACGTCGTAGACACGGTATCCATTTGTATACGAGAAACACACACTTAAACTTGTTGGAATCAAGCTTCGTCCTTGTTGCGTTGTCGACGTGAGCGCACCCTTGGAGATAAAACCTACGCAGCTGTTCCATTTGCGGCTTTTCCTCAAAACCTACCTATTGATCAGATACAGTGCGATGCTCACAGCTTCTGCCTACCGTGTCGTTTGACACGCCCTAGTAGTGCTGCATGCATTTAGCCTTCTCCATCCGTACGGTTTTCTCGTTCAGCCGCTCCGTGCTGCTGAGGATTGAATGGTATCGTACGCTGGCGCATGATGCCGTGACGAGTACACCTTCCTGTTAACGAATTTGGTTCCTTATCAGTGTGAAGACACTTGATTTTTTCTCATTGTTGGTTCTTGTAAAATGTGCCTTGATCACGACAAGCTTAATGGCAACTTCGCTCTTATTCTTCATGAAGTACGCAGCCAAATTACCTGAGTAGTTATCCAGAAATGCTTTTTTATAAAGTGCACTTCCTTTTGTAACCGTTCGCATCGGCCCCATCACATCAGTGTGAGCTGACTCCAACACGCGTAATGTCTTGTGCAGGGGGACTGTCGAAGCTCTTTGCTTAAAAGAAGCTAAGCTAAGGTCACCGACCCTACGTTCTATACAGGAATCAGTTCGAGTGTAGCGGATAGCAATCCACTACTTTGAAGTACAAAACTTTGACAAAGGCAAACGAGCACTTCTGTCCAAAATCAAAACTGTATTTGATTGTTTTACTTGCGGTAAAGCCGCCAATAATGTAGGTTTGCCTAATGAATAAATTATCACTCATTAATATAGCGACAACTAATTGACATAGTAATGTGCATTACTAGTGGCAATCCTGCCAAGTGGTAGCTTCTAATTACGGTGAAACCACACAACTGTATGATTACACTCGCTTTGTAATACACATCGATGTATGGTGGCTCCATCTTGTGCGACCCGTCCTTTCATACAAGGGTACACGTTACCCCGTTACAACTTGGACGTCGATCGTGATGGGAATGGTGTCACGGTCTACTTCTCCTTATCCATCCACCACAGAAAGGCTTGATGTCACAAATCACAGCTGGCTTACCGTTCGTGGCACGCTACGCTTGAGCCGTAACGCTCCCATGTGAGCATGCCAGAGCTCCCACTAGTTGTCAACCTGCATTCTCTATGAACAGAGCTTTTCTTTCTTGCAGTCAATCACGTAGGCCTTACCAGCCTTTTTGCCCAGTACCACAGTACTGCTTATGCCACCGCAGACACATGAGGAATGCTGAAACTCATCACGTTAACCGCATCATTTTGTAAGCTTCCCAACCGACAGCATCCGTCTATCGAGTCGTGAAATATACAGTACATCCAACATTTATGATGCGCTTGCCATTAATTCTAGTTCCTCTACCCAGGACTCGCAATTGCTTTCTCGAGAAAGCATCTGTTTACATTAAAATAGCTTAAATATCTTTGTAGCGATGATGCCAGTCGACCACCCTCAACTAAATTCAAAAGCAATAATACACGGTGTTGAAGCAGTAAACCAGCTTACCTGATCTCTCTGACAGCCTTATACCCTGTACAACTCAACAAAGCAAAATGCAAAACCTTCGATACCATGTCTTAGCTAATAGCATTTTTTTAAACTTCGCTCATTGTTTTTTTGGGTGCACACGTTTAGTTTATTCTTTTTTTAATTTTGTTTTTTAAGGATTAAGCATGTGTGTACATATCCTTTTAAGAACTCGCCTCGCACAATTTCGACAAATGTCACTCGTCATATGTTTTTTTTGCTAGGACTAGGAACATCATAGAAGGAATGGCGATCCACAAAGAGTGTCCATTGTACCCACGAATTAGGAGCCTGCAAACTACAGACCATCCAATATTCGAAATCACGAGAAAACCCTTAAGTGGCATGTTACTGTTGAGTTAACAGTCAATTCGTGATTGTATCAGAATAATATAATTAAAAATAAGATGCCACTTTTTTTCTCAGCCCACATCCAAAACCATGCTTCTTGGAAGGTCTGATACCAAGGTGTCCAGTTTGCCCAAAATACTTTTTCTCTTAAACTAAGATTGTAGCATTGGCTGTCGTTTTGGTGTTCTGTGTATCTTAACTTATCAATCTGTGACATTTGACCGATAGAACGACTTCGATATTCTTTTCCTTAAGCTCATTTGACTCATTTCTCAGTTCACTCCGCTAGCAATCGACTACTTAACGATTTTGACAGCCATGCATGCAATTGTTTGCTGTGTCATAGCTTTGGTGCTCCTTGATGCTGTCGTTGCTATCAACATGTACGTCGTCTCGAAAGCCACCCCCGCCATACCTGCGAGGAATCGCGAAAACGAGTTTTATCGCGTGAAGATGGCAACCACCCGCCACTTGAGAGAGCACATACTTGCGACATCCAAAGCACAAAAGGAAACACTTCAAGATGAAGAAAGGGCCAATTTTGAATTTGATCATCTGTTGACAGGCGTTGTTAATCAAATAGAGGCTTCGTATGCCATAGCACAAACGGAGTTTGTCCTGGAAACACGTTTCAAGTTTCCCCTCAATCCGCAGATGCTAATGAACTTCCGGATGGCTGAAGAATCAAATGTTATCCAAGGGTCCCCCGAACGATGGTACAAAATTCGTTCTGTCGTAGAAAAGATGAGAAGTGACTTTCTCGCGAAGAAACTAGAAGCCTTAGAGGATGTCGACCCGAAAAAGAAATTGCAACAATCGGTAGCAGATGCTGGAGATGAGAAACTTTTCCTTCTGAACGTGACCAAGGCTCAGAGAATCATCGACATACCTAAGCTACAAGGTTTGCAACCTGATCAAATCGAATCTTACAAGACAAGTGTTTTCTCGTTTTGGAGATCTCAAGACATCAAATCTGATGATTTGTCCAGAATCCTTGAGTACACGGACGGCTCTGACATCCGCTTTGACCTGAAAAAATGGTATGAGATCTACCTGAATAAAGATGTTCCCGAATCGAGTGGTGTTCGATCAGGCTAATCAAAGTAAATAATTGTGCTTTTTCGGTTCAGTCTTGGTGTTGAAAAGAATGCTTTAGAGTTCTATCTGATTACAATAGCATAAATAGATACATTTCATATGTTTGTATCAGCTTTTCGTAATTGACATAGCGCAGCAGGTGATACGATGCATATACATCACGTTGTTGATGTCGACAAAGATGTGAGGAAGGCAAAATAAGCGGTTATTGGACTTACGGCCGTGTCATCGTTGACGACATCTTTGAGTTTATTAAATGACAATCTTCTTCGTCTCAGCACTCAATTCAGTAAGTAACTATCGTTCTACTTGGTATGCGACAGAAGTTTTTTTCTCCTCTTTACAGCTTATTTATCCTTTTGTCGCTGTCTCAAGCAGCAGAGCTGTATGCGCTTTTGATCGATCGTATGCATTACGTCAATGCTCGCGCTCATGTTTTGCTAATAATTTCGCTTGATCAACGCTGAGAGAGACTGTTAAGGCTGCGACTTTTATTCATTTGCGACCACATTTTACAATTCTTCATGACATTTTGAGTCTTTCTTTCTTGCACGAGTATGCAAGGCACAAGCGTCTTTACATTCCTGATTCCACCAATGCACAGATTCAAAGGCATAGTGTGACTCGAGCAGAATTCAAGCAACATCGTGGTGTGCGAAGTTGAGTAATATATAGAGATGTCGAATGACCTTTTCATGTTCATTCATTGTTACTGTTCCATCACTGACAAATTTCAATCAATATGTAGTACAATGAGCTCATCAGCACTTGTGTAAATCTTAAGCAATCAGCAATGAAAAATAAAACACAGCATTGTTGGCTAATAAGTGGCTTTCATAGCATTTCTGAGTTAGTATGACGTTAATCACATCCAATGCTAAGTCAAGCCTGCACTTTCGCAACCGTAATATTGTGTCAAGAGTTGATCAGATGGCAGCCGTGGTATCGCCAGTTAAAAACTTGGAACTGCATTACACTTCTACTTGCGCCAAATGTTCATGCTGCTATTCCTGTCTAGGCTTGGATATGGAACTGCATAGGAAAGAATTTAAATCGAAATGCATTGACTTAGAACAGTCTACCATCAGACTTTCATAACTTATTGTCTATTCGGCGAAGTAGCGATCTTCAGCGTCGCGTTGCATCTCATCGAGGTCGTCCAGTTCCTCATTCGCGTCGATCTCTGCATAATTCACATATTCACTGTCCATCCCGGAGAGAAATCTGTGTTTCATAATCTCAATCAGTTGCTGTCGTCGCTCCTGAATTGTGTACAGTGTCATCTCTTCGTCTTCTTCTACTTCTTCAACATTGTCAACTTCATATAACTTCTCCAGTCGTCGTTTCTCATACTTTTTGTCTACAGCAACAAATGTTGTCCACGTCTTTTGCTCTTTCAACCGCCGAATCTCCATCTCGTGGCGCTGACAAGTTTCTAATAGAAAAGATGATAATTTCTGTCCTTCATTATTGCTAAACAAGGTAGACTCTCTCTTTAGGCCGAGATATTGTCCTAAATGGAAGTGAAATAGCGCTGGACTTCGCATTTGCATCATGCGATCTGAAAAAAAAGAATCGTCGTCTGAAGTGTCTTTTACGAGCTGCTGTAGTCGACGATAGCGGCGATTCTTCACGACTACATTGATACTTTTGGGGGTAAGAGATCGTTTTGCACTATAATCACTTCTTGCTTGTGTGATATGCAGTAGTTGGCTACCACATGGGAGTTCGAGAGAAGCCATGTAGGCATCCAAAGGATCCAACTCCATTCCGTTCGTTTTTGCGCAAATTTCAGAATAGAATAAATCGAAATTTTTGACAAAATGTGATGCAAATGTTTAAAACAGTCTTAAGAAATTTTAATGAGGTCGTAAATTACGATGGAATGGTGGTAACGTTGAACAAGTCGTAGCCGTCAGTCGATGCAGCTACTTTACAATTTCAAAGTTTCCGTATTTTACGTCGATTCTCTGGGCCTTTAGGAATGTTTTATGCTTATGTGTTACGTTTTGCGATAATTTTTGATTCGTACAAATTTCTTGTTGTCAGTATCAGAATTACCGACGAAAGCATATTTGATGAGAGACATAGAGGTTATAATTTCAACCAGTGTATAATATACAAAAGGTTTATTCGCGGCAACATCGATATCATGTGGCAAAGTTCTTGACTTATGTCATGTGTCATGCTTCTATTGATGCCAAACACTAAGTCGTTTTGCAAATGCCTAATATTCCCTATACTGCAGCTGGAAACACCATCATGAAGCTGCAAAAATCAATAAAGATGAAATCGGTCAAAAAATAAAATATTGTGGCCAAAAAGATCGAAATGGGTAACGCTGGTAGTGCCTTGTGTAACACAGCCAGTAGAAACAGTGTACCCCCAAGGCCCTTTAAAAACAACAAAGAATTAGATTTTGACACATTTACAGACACCAATTTTCACGTACCATGACAACACACACAAAAGTAACCACAAAGGTTGAAAAATCCTTGATAGCGGCTCGTCCAACCAACACACTGTAAAAGATAAAATCTCCCAATCCCAATTTTATTGTCTTGTCGTCCTCATCTTCCTCTGCGCGTTGGCGTTCACGACGATCCCGTCTTGCTTGAACAGGGCAAGGCATGTCCATCGAGCACGAGCAGACGTAATATTTGTGAAAAATTAATAACCAAAGCCGGTCTTGTGTTGAAAAGAACTTTTCAGCGACTTGCGGAGCTTTCCACGAATCCTCTGGACTAAACATCTCATAGAATCGCGTAAGTAGACCCACAAGCGACTCCAGCGTTTCACATTCATAAGTCACAAAACTGGACTCAGCTACATTTCGAGGTCGACTGGACGAAAGTACCGGTATTGGAGACGAGTCAGTACGATCATCGATAGTCTGTGCTACGGGTATAGAAACCTCTACAGGTACCGGTACCGGTACCGGTGGAAGGGGTACATGGGTACTGTTGGGTACGACAGCCATAACCTCGTCGTTACTAGATGATTGCGACGTGCCCGAAGACTGACGCTGAGAAATACCATCAGCTACGTCAAGAGTCGGTGGATTTTTTGGTCGACGCTGTTCTTGTCGCTGTTGTCGATGATGGTCGTGGGCAACTCCATCACGAACGTCAGCCTCGTAAAGTAAACCAGGCAATGGTGCTTGTTTCTCTTGAATAAGTCCAATGAGATACTTGAGCGGACCACATGGAGTTAAAACTGCACATAAATCATAGCATGCAAACATTACGCAAAACGTAATTGTTGTCCACTCTGGCCACATACTAAATTGCCACGCGAGAATGACGCTCACAAGAACGAGGTACCCATTCTGCACAAATTTTGGAATTCCTTTTTGATAAAAGATGGCAATGACACCCACAAACCCAAAGTTGATCATGACAAAAAGAAATGTAAGCCAGTCCATTGCCCATCCAAGGTGTCGATTGACAATTTCATCGACCAATTGCCCGCCGACAAAACTCAAAATGGCTGTCGAGGCAAACATAATGTAACCACCTAGAAACTTCATACAATTAAATTTATACAGCAGTGCCATGCCAAAGGTTAGCACAGCAATGACACAAATAATAACCACGGCATTAATAAGCGATTCACCAAGCCCAGAGTTACTATTAGTCCCAGAGTCACCATACACAAGGTACGTCGACATGGAAGCTTCAATGCTGGAGCTTCGGTAGTTGACAACCACAAGACTTGCAATAATCATCGTTACACAGACTGGAAATACAATGGCCCAGAACGAATTTATGCCGTGCATGAGGTCACCATAGCTTTCATCTGGAGAGGCCGGTGTCTCCTCTTCGTTCGTCTGATGCTGAGAATTTGACTGTCGAACTTCAGGAGAATCAGTGGAGTCAGGTGTCGATATCTTGTCATAGTTGCTGTTCGCGAGCAGCGCCGTATTATCCAGAGGCATGACACTTTCCTCGGCACGCACTTGTGCCATCAACGGTTTGCTATTGCCACACTCAGAAACTGCGGCTGTCCAGAACTGTATAGACAGTTCAGTAGAGGTTGATTCCCCTAACCATGCATAAGCTTTTACAATTTTGCGTCGGATTTTTTGCACACAACTACCTGTAGAACATAGTATGTGAAATCGAAAAAACAGCAAGCATCATTTTGCATCAACAGCTCGGGGATATTGCTACGGTCGTTTCACGAGTGCAATCCCATTAAGTATTGTCGAGTCGATGCTATGTCGTCAGCACGGGACCATGGGCCGGCTCTTGACATTTGGCCGATGCTACGGCGAAAAAAGACGAAAACTGACGGACAGGACAGTCTGTCCGATTGGCGTTTTCAAGTGGCAAATTTGACTGGCTTTTAGTATGAACGAAAAGATCTCTTATTTCAAAGACTCGTATATAGGCCACAGTAAATTACGCCGAATAGTAGAAAGAAGTTAAGAGCAGAACAATCTCTTGTGACATCATTTGCTTTTATCACAAAGTTTGCAAACGAAGAAGATCATAGCATGTGCTCTATTAATTGCTAACATTTCACCAAAATACACTTTTATGCATTATATTGTGGACCTCGCGGCTCACACATCGGCTACTCACCAGTCTGTTCAATGTCTTTAAGCCTACATTTTGTATTTAGCCTGCCAAATTCTGGTTGCAGAATAACCATATTCGTAAATTGTCTAAGAGTAATGATGCAGTAGAAAAGACAACTGCCTCATATTCAAATAAAGAAATTAGTAAATATAAATATATACAAATAGCAGAGATAGCATGTGCAATACGACAAGCCTATCTTGTCAGATGCTTGTTACTAACAAGATCAGACGTTGCTAATTGAACCTTCAAGGCAAAGATTGAAACATATAAAGCAGCGAACAAAATTGACCTTTTGATTATCAATTCATCGAATCTATGCTTGTAAGGGGTACATTGATCTTCAAAAATTTACCTTTTGATGATAAAATGGGCTGCTTGTTAAGGAATTGTGGCCCATAGCCATGGAAGGAGTAATCATTAATAAAAAAGCCGATATTGTTTAGCAAATTTTTAACTTACTTAAATCTAACGTAAAGCCCAAAATAATGCCTTCGGCTGCTACAGGCAGCCATGTTATGGCATGAAGGATCTGAGAGGTTTTCATATTTGCACAGGAATCTTGCTGCTTGGACCGCATGCTCAGCTTCTGCACGACTTCTTAAAGGCGTATGTAAGTTACATTCCTGATACCTCAGTCTTTGAATGAAATTTAGTCATTGTGAAGAGCACACGAAGTACGTACCTAATATGATGAACGTACGTTATAAACCGTTTCCTTGGATTTTGAACGGACTTCAAATGTCTTGGGTCAAGCACCGTGATGAAGGCTAGCAGCCTACATTTTTCTTGCTCTTTGGAGTACCATCCTACTCATTCAAACCGAATTCAAATCTTGGTAATCACGCTATGCATTACGAAGGGCTTATGATAACACAGGGTATTTCGAGCAAAATTATTTCAGCTCCAGACACTAATTAAAGCGACGCAAAGCCAGAAGCTAATATCACTATGTATGAAGGGTGTTGGTCACACAAGATGGTGTGGCAACACAACCGTGTGAAGAAATCAGTACGGGCCTGCCAGTAGTTATATATTTAATTCGATTTCACAATATAGATAGGAAAATTAATAGATTTAGATATAGGCGGCATACAATCGAGAAATACAGTTTACGGTTTAAACGAAAGAGTTAGTAAGCCTTGTATTTACTTTTGGAGTAAGTGGATGCGATCCGCCACACTCGTACTGGTTCTAAGTATAGAACGAAGGTCGCCGACCTTAACCAAGCTTCCTCTAAGCGAAAGAGCAACGGCTGCTCCGCTGCGCTTGGTAGAGCTTTCAGTCAATCAACATCTAAGTCGTTACGACTGACCCTCCGAGAAGATGAATCAATTCTCTTATTTGCTCCAGAGCATGCAGGACGGGCTTAAAAAGCTAATGTATCTGCTTGGCCCTAAGGGCGCGCAACACCAAGCGCCTAGGGGCGTTCAGGCAATAAAAATGCTCTGATAGAAGACCTACAGGCGTCGAGTGCGTCCATGACGCCACCGTCGACGACGGATGACACCCCAACCCAAGCCGCTCATTGGTGAGTGTTAAGATCTTCGAGACCACTGATGAAGAAAATCTCCTGCTCTGTGTGAGGGAGGCCGAGATGGCCATGGCGTCCGCCATGCTCCAGACCGAGCAACAGTGCGTGGTCCTAGCTATCTCCAAGCTCGGTGGTCGAGCACGAGAATGGGCACTGACGTGCGGCACTCCGGTTGAAGCGGCGTTTCCTTCCTGGAAACTGAAACTGCAGCTTCTGCGAGTGTTCTCGCCACCTAATCAAGGATATCAGGTGCGATCGCGTTTCCTTGCCGCCCGACAGGGCAAGAAGGAGTTGGTGGTCAGTTGCGTACTCTCATTTCCGGGATGGCAGCCCAGAGCGGTGACAATAACTGGCGTTGTGGAGGGACTCCGCACTGGCGTGGCAAGAATCAAAGTCTTCCGTGTGCATTTGTCTTCTTTTAAAGAAGAGGTGAATGTGGCATTGAAAGCCGAATTCAACATAAAGTTGACACGACTTGGTGGGAATGCACCCCCCAGAGCTCGTCGACGGGCCTGAGCCAATGGATCTCAGCCATTCCTGAGAGAGAGGAGAAAGAGCTCCGAGCTGCCCGGCAGCGTTTATACACCCGACGGTGTTTTGTCCGTGGAGACACCCGTTACCATCGGACTGGTTCTTCCCTGCGCAAAGCACGTAGATGTTCATTTTACCGACGCCCCGAATCTCACCAGTCTGGTTTGTCGCGGGGAAACGAGAACAACCGGTAGGCGCGGGGTGCTCTACTGGGAGAGAAATGAGTTCTGTCGATCCTAAAAAAATAGAGGTCAGCAGAGAAGCAGGGCCGAGCCCCAAAGAGGTCCGTGCTCTTGAACACGGAACGTCTATGCAGGTCGTAAAAGCGACCATGGAGGGGTTTGAGAAGCCATCGGATATCCTTATCGACTCCGGGGCATCGGGCAATTATGCTCGACGCTCCACAATCGAAGGAAGTCAGCTGTATGCTTAGGCGCTTAAAGCGCTGTGAGTGACACCGCCACTGTTCACTAAACGACGGGACATGTGTCACAGTGTCGATGATCCCTGTAGACCTCGATGTCAAGTTTCTTGATTTTGATAGCGTGGAACGCTGCTTAGTCTTCGACCTGGATTTGAGGTATGACCTCATCATTGGTATGGCATGGCTGGAATACTATGAACCACGGATCAACTAGAGGTCGAAGGCCTTGGTCTCTACGCATGTCTCCTAGTGGAGCTTTGGTGAGTGATAAAGTCACCTTTGCTTAACGCGGTATTGGCACGGGCACAGGACCGAGACGGTCAATGTGCTGGAGATTGGAGTATCCGGGTAGGTGAACACCGAAGATGTATCAGACAGGATTATCGAGTATGGCAAGCATGCTGAACGTGGAGTGGCACGTAATCCACTGAACGCTGCTTAAGTATCGGAGCAGTTCTGCGTGCCACTCGTGAAAGGCCGGCCACGGTCCAAGGCATCGGAGGCGCGACCTTAGTGATGCACGAGGGGTGGCAAGTATTCCACTGAGTACTGCTTACGCTTCGAAGCAGTCACTGCACGCCAGGCACGGTCGGACGAGAGCCGAGGCATCTTGGGTAATGCTCTTCAGATGCGCATGGAGTGGCACGTTATCCACTGGACGAAGACTGCGGAGCTAGCAGCTCTTCATCGGATATTGGTAATCTCATCAGGGCTCCGGTAGAGCAGGGAGTGGGGCTAACACTGGACGAAGCTGAGTGCGTGTCTTCAGTGGCCTCGTCAAAACGTACAACCTCTATGAAGAGGCGACAAAGACGCCGGAGACGCAGAATGTTTCTAGCGTACAGCTACACACCTTCGTCAATGGTATGACGGGGGAGGGAGACGGTGACAACAACCTCGAGGCTATTCCTGTGGTGGATGCTCTCCTTGAGCTGGACGAGATGCCCCTCAAAGCGTTCGGCGGTGCCTTGAAGGTAGGCTACTTAGCCGAAGTGGTCATTATACTACCGAAAGAGGAGATCAACTCATCGTCGCTTCTGAACGAAGCTGTCCTGGAGGATTCCAAGAGGGTGCTGAGCGCAAGAATTTAATCTTCGATCGATAAGAATTTCGGATCCTTACTATCCTTGGTAAAGGTATTTCAAGACGACGTCTCCAAAGACCCACTGCCGGTCCTACCTTCGGACCGAGGTGTGTGTCATGAGATCAACCTGTTTCCGCGAACAAAATGTTGCGTAAAACGCCGATATTTTCTGCCCAAGGAGCAGCGCGACGTCATTGACGCTATCTTCTGAGTGAAGCACGACGCAGGAATGGTGCGTGAGAGCAAGTCTCCTCATTCGACACCCACGTTTTGTGTCCGGAAGTCGAATGGCAAGTGGTGTATCGCTCACAATTACAATAAGCTAAAAGCTGCCACCATTCGGCACAGACACCGATTCCTGGAAACGAAGTTCTTCGGAACAATATGAAGAGTGGCTGATGATGCTTCAAGGGCTGTCAAACGCACCAGCAACATTTAATCGTCTTGCGCCGGGCGTATGCACATACATACTTCGACGACATCTTCGTCTACAATCGTGCGAGACACGGTAGGACGGATGAGGAAACCATATTCTTCATTCAAGAGCGGCACTCAAGTGCATGCGCCCGAATAAGTTGTATGCTAATGCAGACAAGTGCATCTTCGGCGCCGAAAAAATCCCCTTCTTAGGGTGCTTCGTTGGGAAGAGTGGCCTTCGAGCGGATCTGCTAAGGTCAAGGACATTGTGAACAGGTCGGCTCCAAAGAATCGAAAGGACTTGCGCAAGCAGCTTAGCCTCGCCAACTTCTTGCACAAGCATAACGCAAATTATGCGGAAATGACACGGCCATTGTCTAACCTCCTTAAGATGGATACAGAATGGTGTTGGTCCGCCGATCATCGGAAGGCTTTTGACAGGGTCAAAGATAGCCTCCTTCATGCACCAATGCTGGTATTGCAAGACCCCGATCGCCATTTTAGTGTCGTCTGTGATGCTTTTGACTTTGCCATCGGCTGTGCACTGCTGCAAACAGAGGGGCGAAATAATTTGATCGCGTTCGAATCGCGCCAGCTTTAGGCTGGAAATAGGAACTACCCAGTCCGCGGCAAGATATTTCTTGCGATGAAGTATGCACTTGTCATGTTCAGGGTTCATTTACTCGGCTCTTGGCCGTTCGTGATCTACACAGATCATGCATCGCCACGCGCTGCGACTCGCAGAGGATAACTAGGAGGCTCTCCTTCTTTACAGATTATAACTTCGAGGTGAAATTTTAGCCAGGAAAGCAGAATGCTTTGGCTGATGCGTTGTCAAGCATACCAAATTATGAGCTAGCACATATCACGACGATGACGTCGTCCGTGACGGATTTGATCCGTGCCATGTTTGTGGGTGATGATATGTGCGTAGCGCTGCTACGGGCTCTCAGAAGCAAGGTATTTGGAGACTCTGAACAGAAGTTGTCGTCGTGACTGCGTGCACGGTTGCACAGATAATCTTTGAATAATGGACTGCTGGATTATAGCACTGATTTGACGGATACGCCACGAGTTGTGGCTCCTTGCAGTTATACCGTTTATGTCTTGTATCCTCTATAAGACCCACGACACCCCACTCAGTTGTCATATCAGTCGTGAAAGGACCTACAGCTATGTGAGTTGCCACTACTGGTGACCCAAGCTATACAAATGGACGAGCATATATGTGCGCACGTGTTTGACACGTAAAAGGGTGTAACTCTCTCCAAAGGGTGGCGGCACCGCTGGCCAGTTTGCCGGTACCCTCCGGATGTTGGCAGTCCATAGATATCGACTTTGTGTTTAGCCAGCCGAAGGACTCGGCAGGCAACACATGTGTCGTGGTCTTTGGCGACCGTTTCAGCAAGATGGCTCAACTTGCGGAGGCGCCACACACCGTAGACGGTGTGGGTACAGCGACACTGTTTGTGGATCGTGTTTTTCGACAACATGGACTCCTGGAGTCTAAATTCTCTGACAGAAACTCACTCCACTGGGATGTTTTGGTCGACGATCTCTAAGGTGCTGAGCATTAAGTTGAATATGTCAACAGCGGACCATCCGCAGACCGATAGTCGAATTAAGCGCGTTAGTCGCGTCGTCGAGTACGTCCTTCGCAGCGTCTGCGCTGATACTCCGAGGTACTGGAGCGCCATGCCGCCACCCGTACAGTCTGCTTTGAATAATGCAGTGCATTCATCTTTCCGGCTGCATGCTATTTTACGTGAAGAGGCTCGTTCATCCTCGCGTCTCGCTGACGCCGCCATCCAATGGTGCAAGGCTTGGTGGGGAAGGAATAGCTGAATTGCTAGCTAATGTCAGGCTCCTCGCTGTCTGTCAGAAAATTGATGACTTCCTGTCTACCAGCTACAACACGTTTGCGATGCGATAGCTTCATGCGAAAAGAATATACAGACGAAAGAGGTGAAGAAAATGTAAAAGGAACTTTGAGGTCGGAGACCTGGTTGTATTAAACGCTGAAAACGTTTTACCCATGCAATTTTTTTTAAGGTTGTGGTCAAGCGGGGCCTTGCGTATACGCTAAATTTTCCGAAACTGATGCGCACCCACCCGGTGTCTTATGTGGGCTTGCACAAACCGTTCCGAGATCCGGCGCAAGGCGCATCTCCAACGACACCAAGCGCTCCACATTTCCGTAAGGAGGCGCATTTGTCTAGGAGCCGCTCTTACAAAGCGCGATAGTCCTCAAGGTGAGGCAGCTGGTCCAAAACGTGCTCCAAGCTCTCCAGGTCATCTGGGCCGCGGTATGCGACCCCATCATGATGCCCAGCGGTGTCCTGATCGCGACGGATGTCGTTCTCAAGAGATCAAAGAGCATCGTGACTCACCGGACGGCGATTGACCCAGTTGTCACCGTCCGCCGTCGACTCTTATCGACGAGAATGGTGGTATCCACTATAACGTGGAACGTATTGCAGGTCAACGTTGTCGCCAGGGTCAGGCTCACTATCTCGTGAAGTAGCGGGGATACCCCAGCTTCGAGAGCTCGTGGGAGTTTGAAGTGCCTTTTCGGCAGTGCTGCTCAGACCTAAGGACGCTTATGATCAGAGAGATCATATAGTTCAGCGTCGTCGTACGCTTCGCGCTTCTTAGCAATAATCATTGGAAGCTGAAAGACCATGAGCCAAGCTCAAGTTATTGCCGTGAGGTGCTGCGGTCGCCAACTCATCCGTGTGGAGACCTCAGCGCTCGCGGGAGGTATCAACTCATACACCACAAGGCGACAATCCGAAGGAAGTCGGAAACGCGCCTTGAGTTTGGCAAACTCAAACCGATGATGGCTTTCCACACGCGCGTCTATCTCCTTGTGGTTCAACTGTAAGCGATACAGCGAGTAAAATTTCTGGGGCCGCTGCACCCATCGTTCAAAAAGCCTTCTGTCGACTTCAGTTGCTTCGCCAGGGGCAAGCACCACAGGAATTGTCCGCATCGCGGGTACAAGAGCGCCTTTTCTTTGAACACGAAGTTGAGTGCGGTATGTATCTACCAGAATTTCTTGGGGAACCAAGAAGCGAGCTTGGAAAGCTTTTTGTTTTTCAAGGTCAACTTGTGTAGTGGCCGGTGGCCCAATCCCGTAGACGCCCAACGATCGAGTGTTCGCATCCTTCGCCTCTGTAGAGGGATCCGCCGAGCATAAGCCGTATTTCACGCGAGGATCGAGGACCGATCATGGATGCGCGCGCATGAGAGCCGCCCTGCGGACAGCACCGAGATGCTGGTTCTGTGTCCCTTCGAGGTCATAGGTAATGACACCGTTTTCCTCGAAAGTCGAGAGTTTGGAAATTGCGTTTACAAGGTTCAAGTCACCGTTCGGGCTTTTTTTATGACTCACCAAAGCTTCACTAGAAGACGTGCGCGTAGCGCCCAAAGTCTTCGACCTCCAATCGATTCATATCTCATGGTGCTCCAACCATGCTATACCAAGGATGAGATAATACCTTAAATCTAAGCCTGAGATTCAGCATCGTTCCACGCTATCAAAATTAAGAAACTTGACACCGAGGTCCACAGAGACCCTCGACACCGTGACACGTTAAGCGAACAGTGACGATTTCACCCAACTGCGCTTTTCAGCACCTCAACATACAGCTGACTTCTTTCTATCATGGAGCGTCGAGCATAATTGCCCGACACCCCGGAGCCGATCACGAACTCCCATAGCTTCTCAAAGCCCTTCACGGTCGCTTTGCTGATGTCAACTGGCGGAATTGTTTAAACGATAGACTCGGTCTGTGCGACGCCATGAAAAGTTCTGATTAGTAAAAATTACATGTAAAATCCTGATTGTTGAAGAAGTGGACAGTACGCGGAGAAATTGATTTTGAATATGACTACCATATCTATGTCTTTTGCAAAGACTGTATTTGTTTTGTTCCAAATGTCCTTTAAATCTTTCAATTAAGTCTAAAAATCTGTCCAGTGGAAGCTGTAGAGGTTAGACCTTGATTTGAGGTATGTACTCATTCTACTTTCTTGCGCTAGTGCTCGCAATTAGTCGTGGTCTTCCTAAATCTTCTTTTGATAAGACGGAAAGTTATGGCATTAAGCTGAGGTTTCCAGATAGCAATTGTGTGTCGGTCTTCAACCTTAAATTTGTGGAGATTGCGAGAAGAAAATTTTGACCCTTACTTATGTCAAATAAAGAAGACCATCCTCGTTGTGCCTGCTTTGAAAAATATCAACTGTTTGTGCTATCAAAATTACTGCAAATACTAATATCTTTCCATGCAGCTGGACGGCTTGTGTCCCTTGGGTTCCTTCAATCATGCATAAAGTGATTGGGATAGTCTTCTAAGATATAAGTCTCTTCTTAGAACACTGTGAAATGTGTTTAACGTAATTAACAGGAAAGTGCAAGTGAGGGACTATAATTGTGCAAGTCTTGATTTATTTATATCCAAGCCCAAACAGAGTAATCATGAAATATGTCGAGTGGTGACCCGGAAGCCTTGACATGTGGATCTTACATACTTATCCCTGTCAACAAGTGCCAAAAAAAATTAGCACGAAGTGGCTAATTACTGACAAAAGGTGTTTTGCCCTTCTTATCTCCCTGATCGTAATGGTAATATATTAGTTTCGAGGGACCAAACTTGAATCTGAAGTCGCTACAGGAGCTTCTAGATTACCTTTTCTAGCAGCACGAACATCTGGCGCGAGTAGATGGTTTCATTCAAAAAAGATTGACCTAAACATTTTCTTACATCAATTATAAAAGCTGCAGCCTCTAATCCTGATATCTTCAACAAACGATGCTACTGCTGCCATCTTTTCGACTCTTGACACAATATTTGGGCTGGGAAGTACTTAGCAGTGGATATGATTAAAGTATCACTCACTTAGAAGCGCAATGAGAGCCACTCATTAGCCAACAAAATATTGATTTTTTTGTCAAGTCCATTGCTGATCGTTAAAGATTTAAAAAGATGCTGATGAAGTCCATGTACTATATGTTGATTGAGATTTGTCAGCGATGGAAAAGTAACAATGAATGAACTTGAAAATGTTATTGGACATTACCTTATATTGCTCAAGCTCGCACATCAAGATGTTGCTTAAATTCTGCTCCATCGACCGGTTGCTTTTAAGAAACCGAGACATACTTTGCCTGTGAAAAAGTGCATTGGTGGAATCAGAAATGTAAGGACTCTTGTGCCTTGCATACTCGTGCAAGATAGAAAAAGACTCAGAATGTCATGAACAATTACAAAATGTGGTCTCAGATGAATTTAAGCTGGAGCTCGTATGCATTACGTCAATGCTTTTCGCTAATATTTTTGCGAAACAACGACAAAATGACAAATAAGCTGTAAAACGAGAGAAGAAAGTTTCTGTCTTGAAGCATGTAGAGCGATGATTACTTAATGAATTGAGCGCTGCGACGAAGACAATTGTCATTTAAAAACTCATAGATGCTGTCAACGATGGAAAGACCGTAAGTCTAAAGAGCGTTTATGTTGCTGGCCTGACATCTTCATCGACATCAACAACGTGATGTATATGCATCGTATCACTCGCTTCGCTATGTCATTTGCGAAAAGCTGATACAATAACACAAGATATTTACGCTATTTGGTCAGATCGAACTTTAAACACTCTGTTCAACGACTAGATCGAGCTAAAAAACACATTATTTACTAAGACTATCCTGATCGAGCACCACTTGATTTGGGAACATCTTTATTTACCGACAGGTAGCTCGCATACCAGTTTACCAGGTTGATATCACGGTATGGCGGGGATGGCTCTCGAGACGACGTAAATGTTGATAGCTACGACAGCATCAAGGAGCACAAAAGCTATGACACAGCAAACAATTGCACGCATGGCTCTCAAAATCGTTTAGTAGTCGGTGGCTTGCGGAGTGGATTGAGAAATGAGTCAGATGAGCCTAAAGCAATAGCGTATCGAAGTCGTGCTATCATTCAAATTCACAGATTGATACGTCAAGGAAAGCATAATATTTAAACGACGTCCTTTTTCAGCCGATGCTACATAATCACTGTAAGAGAAAAGAATTTTGGGCAAACTGGACACCCTATCATCAGAACTATCAAGAGGCCCGTTCCTGGATGTGGGCTGCCTCTAAGAAAAAAGGTGGTTCTTTTATTATACAATCACGAATTTGGCTGTTGACTGTACAGTAACATGCCACTTAATAGATTTGATGAAGTGATCTTTTCTCTTGTTTTCGAAGACTGGGTTGTCTATCGTTTGCGGTCTTCCGGTTCATGGTGTTATCAGAACAATAGACACTTTTTGTAGATCGCCATTCCTTCTATGATGTCTACAGTTCTGGCAGATGCGACACATGACGAGTGTGACATTTGTCGAAATTGTGCGAGGTGTGTTACATGCATAAAGACGAAGGATCTGTTGTTGCATCAAAGCATTATGATATATTACAAATGATTATGACTTCACGTCGTCCGTATGGAGTGGAGAAACATTGAGTAACATGCCTAATGTCCTCTATGCCCATGTAAGTATTTGGAGGTTTGGACTTGATAACTTGGAAACGATGCCATTTCACAGAATTTTCGACAAATCTTACCGCAACATATGATCAGGATAAGGATCAAGCAGGCGTTTTTTTTAACCGTCACACAAAGAAATGCAGAGACGACTGAAAATTTTACCGGCAGTGGCCGTAATGTCGCCAGAAATCGCGCTTGTCCACGCAATCCGCCAACAGCTAAACATTTTTGCGAATAGAGACCAATCTCCTCCATCCCAGAGCGTTGTGGATGCTCCTTGACTTCTCGAAACAAGTGAATTGCACGCGTAACTGAATTTTAATGGATCGCCATTCAGCGTGCGTACTAGCCCGGCACCTTGAGACTGAAACTTAACGCGCTGGATTGCTCGTGGTGACTATTTTTTGCAGAAGTGAATTAAGCGGAGATTTGTTCCAACAACACATTGTTACGCTATTGCGCAACTTTCGCTAGCAAAGTAGAGATATTGCTGCATTTTCAAAAGAATGTGCTACCGCTTTCCATACTCTGGGTCTCTACGATGAACCACAGAATGTTCAAATCTCGGAACAAAAATTTTGCATTGAGCACGTCAAACATGGTTTCGTTCGTTAAGGAGAACGATCAGTAATCAGTTCAAAACTTCAACACTGCGGTACCCCAATTGTCGACCTCGTAGCGAATATTCCGGCACTCTGTGGCGTGAACACATTTAAGCCAACTGTGGACCTAAGTATTCTCGTGAGACGAGAACAGGATCATAAACTCACAGACTGAACACTCCATACCCTGAGCACAACAGATTTGGTGTTGCCGACTTTGCCGTATGTATTTGCACAGCTTAGTGAGCGTGGTTTTACATCCGTTTTGATAACTTTGAGCTCTTTGAACTTTTGCAGTGCTTTACACAGTCGATTTGCGATCATCTTTACCTGCTTTACCTTGTCTTTGATGATAACATCAGCGCATTTGCGTTTTGTCGAACAACATTCGCAATTCGCTGATCGACTACGCAAACTAAAGTTTAGTAGAGTGAAAAGGTCAAATAATTTGCTCACATGTAATAGGTATAATGAGTTTTGGCGTCACAAAATCGTTTGTTGATCAATCAAATTCGTGTCTAGCTACAATGAACGCAATCACCAAGTAGCAAAGGTAAGACTTCTACATCCCCCTGTGCTTATTACATTGCTATTCGAAATGGATTGACCCCAAGAATGCAGTATCTCGCAAAATATCTAGTCTTGAAAAATCTAGTTTAAAGGTGTGATAAATACTCAATTACTATAGTGCGCTAAAGTTTAACTTGCTTGAAAGCGATCATTTGGTATGTATCATCATAAACCTTAACCGAAGTGCGGGTATTGCTCATCACTGAATCTTACCGTACTTCACAAAAAAACACCTGACCTGCTTTTGAAAGGTGATTTTGTTAATATTAAAGGTGGTCAAAACTGAACCAAAATTGTGATTATTTTGTTAGGTTTTTAGGGCACCTTATCAAAATTGTTGAC
>NW_020187168.1:136573-171311 GCF_900000015.1 Plasmopara halstedii | reverse complement strand
TTTGTATACTCTTGGAAGTCAAGCTTCCTCTGTGCAAGGTGCCGTGTGACCCGTCATAAAGCGCAATAATGTTATTCCACAAACTTACGAAGCGAGAAGACAATTATTTTTCTTATTTAGATCTAGATCCTCCAGATTGCAAGCAAGGCTTGTGCTTAAGTAAGCATCACGAGCACACGATATTGTAGATCGTTGCTCTACATTTTCATCTACGACTTGGTCTGTACGCTTCTTAAATAGAGTCCACACCTTTGTATATAAATTTGATCCAGCCCTAATTAAATCCCACAACCGGTTAAAATGGGTTAAAATAGACATATTTCGTTGCAGAAATAGCATTTGAAGAAACGCTGCATTGTAGTCAAATCATCCAAAACTACGACCCTTGCCTTCTTCATGAGCTTTGCAGACTACGCATCCACTGGGACGATTCCCGTAGCAGCTGGTCACAATGTCTCCACATCATTTAATTATCAATCTGCTCATACGCGTCAAGCTATTGAGGGCGCGACTTTAAAACTTGAGCAATTTCAACGCCAAGTTCTTGCAATCAAGCGTGCGTCCACTGCTATCGGCTCTGTGGACGAGGACTTGCATGATCGTATTCGCTTTGCATGTTTGCTGCAAGAAGAGATTGCTACAGCGCTATCCCGTGTACCTGCTGATGCTGCCAACTCGCTTATCAAGCGGAAGCTGTGCAAAGACTTTGAGAGTATTTCGAATCAATTGGAAACTGCCGTGCTACGAGTTTCAGCTCGTGAACAAGAGCAACAACAGGCGCTTAAAGATCAACAGCACGATGGTCGTATTGTAGCCGAACATCAAGGGAAAGTGTTTGAGTTTGCCGAGCTTGAAAACGAAATTGCGCACAATGAGGCGTTGATCGAAGAACGAGAGCAAGATATTAACAAGATTCATCAAAGTGTCGCTCAAGTGAATGAAATTTTTAGAGATTTAGCTACAATTGTACAGGACCAACAAGGAGCTATCGACGATATTGAAACTCATGTACATGAGAGCATGCAACAGACGCAGCAGGGTCTAAACGAGGTTAAAAAAGCATCTGATGCGCAAGGATATTGTACGCTACAATAAGGACAAAAGTTGAAAGAGGAAGTGCAGGCGTTTGTAGTGTACTTAGATTTATACGTCGCATATGGAGATATCGCCTTGTTTTATTTTTCTCAGATTTTGCAGCTTTATCTCCTGAACGCAAGACTGGTACGGAAGGGTATACAATTTGAGTATTAATGGAATTTTAGTGAAGAATAAAACAAGCAAAGCTGCCTTTGTACTCATAACACAAGCTTTCACTCTGTGCGTTTTGTGCGAGCCAAGAATCGAGCACGTGCCGCAGCAATTGCATCAGCTGTCACATCAGAAGTCACAGGTACGGAATTCACAACTTCTTTCGTAAGCTCAGCTTGCTGGTACTGATCTGGTTCGACAACATAGGACTTACGTCCACACAATGCATATAGCTGTGCTTCTGAGACGTGAAGCTTGTCTTTGCAATATTTATCTAGCCACCGACGTTCAACTGCTAAAGCGCCACGCATGAATGGCTTACTTGTGACGACTAGCTCGTGGTATATACAAAATTCAGGTGCAGCAGCGTAACACATTGCTGAAAGTGGATGAAATTGGACAAGTTTATTGTCATCGTCATGAGTATGCAGTAAACGGTATACAGTCTCCACAGTACATCGACTTGCAGCATTCATAAAAAACCCTGAACAAAGTGATTGTCGAAGACGATCGTCTATTGAAATATCTTGTTTATCCTCCATTCTGGCATCCATGATAGCCTCCAAATCACGTCGAGATAACTTTGTGATAATATAACGGAGCTGTGTCACAATTGATCTAGCCATCGTTAGAGCACGAAATCGAAGGTGGCGATCTTGACACCAATATTCAAGCTTACGGCGATGATCATGAACTCGACGCGATTCAGATTCGAAAGCATTGAGTAATAGTCGGTACGTGAGCTGATCTCCATCTTTATGAACGAGACCTTCTCTTTGCAATGCTAAAATGCACTGTGCCCAGTCAATTGTATCACCCTTGTCTTCCTTTCCACGATGTAGTTGCTGCTTTTTACTGTGATGAAAAGAGTCTTGAAATACATTCTCGACAGAAAGCATCGCAACTACTTTCGTCATTTCCTGACTACACTTCAATCGCAACGACTCAACAAGAGCACGTGAAAGTTTTGGGTCTAACGGAAAAGCAGCCATGACTTTACCAAGAGAAGTTGCTTCGCCAGTCGTGGCATCTAATGCTCCGAGCACGTACAGCTGCTTTAATGCGTCAAGTAGCGAGTCTTTGTCGGGAGGGTCGAGGTACGAAAACCCCAATACATCTTGGATACCAAGAAGTTTAAGATACAAAACGGTATTGGCGAGATTTGTCCGTTGAATTTCCGGTATTGTCTCTTGGGCCATTTCCTCGTACGACATTTTGTCGTACAAGCGATAACACTTTCCGGGTGCTGTACGGCCAGCTCGTCCAGCTCGCTGCTGTGCAGACACTTTTGAGACAGGTACGACTACAAGCGACTCCATCTGTTGCTTTGGATTGTACACTTTTTGTTTCGTAAAGCCACAGTCTACCACGTATCGTACACCATCGATCGTTAATGACGTTTCAGCAATATTTGTAGCGACGATGACTTTGCGAACACTTGCCAATGGTACAAAATCAAATATCTCTCGTTGTTTCTGACCTTGTAAAGCACCATATAAAGGTAGTACACGCAACTCCATCTCATCATTCCGCTTTTCTTGGCTTTGATACAATGCTCGAAGTTGAGCACATGCTTCCTCAATTTCTTTCTGACCGGTCAGAAATACCAAGATATGTCCTGGTTCCTCACTATTATGCACTTGAATGGTTGTCTCGACAGCAGCACGTACATAGGCTGACAATGGACCTCGAAGTCCCATAATTTGACGCTGTTTCGAGTGAAATATATCGACAGGATACACTCGTCCTGGGATCGTAATGATTGGACAATCCTTCATCACTTTCGTCTTCTTGTCATTTGAGATTGCCGAATTTTTATAAAATGCTGCAAACTTATCAGCATCCAATGTCGCCGACGTTATCAGCACCCGAAACTCCGGTCGTTTCATAATTACCTGCTTCAATAATCCAAGCAATACGTCGGTGTGAATGCTGCGCTCATGAGCTTCATCTAGCATTACAACACTGTATTTGGTAAGCAACGGGTCACTCAGACACTCACGAACCAGCACTCCATCTGTCAAGAACTTGAGCTTTGTATGATCACTACAGCGAGATTCAAATCTGATAGAATAGCCAACTAACCCATCCCCTCCAACTTTCGTCTTCATTTCCTCGGCAACTCGATAAGCCACAGAGACCGTCGCAACTCGTCTCGGTTGAGTGATGACGATACATTGAGATATCTGTCCATCATCACTTTTTGAGGAGGTATAAGTGCCGCTGGCGTATAAATATTGTGGAAGTTGCGTTGTCTTACCCGAGCCAGTTTCACCAACACAAACAACAACTTGATGGTCGTTAAGAGCTTTTAAAAGCTCCTCACGATGTGCTAAAGCAGGCAGAATAGAGCTCGATATGATTTGCGTAGACGTTGTTTTCTGCGTGCTAGAAAGATTGGATTGGGTTGTCGTTTTTTGCGAGTTGTGATCACCCCTTAAAGTATGATATGATGCTCTGCGGCGGCAAGGAGAGCGAGAACGTGAGCTTGACCTCGATCGTCTTTTATGGTGTCGGGTCATTGTTACTGACTTTAAGTATAGACGATTATTTGTATTTTTTATCACGAAATTTACGCAATCGAGATAGAAATTCACGTTAGAGTGCAAACATAAAACTAGCGAAGATCATGATTACAGATCCAGATAAATACAGGAGAGACGACACGCTTACTTTTCAAAGAAACTAACCTTAAGGCTATCTATCAGCTTCACATTCGTCTCCTTTTCCCCTTCGATATCAGGATCTAAAAAGGGCTATTTGATATATTCTTAGTCACAAATTTGTGTTCAACTTTGATGTACTTTTCAGATAGGCTCTCCGAGCTATACAAAGGCCATACACAATAAACTTCACAATTTAAATGCGTAAGCGCTAAGCGAAAAAATGTTTTTCAAGAACCGTCCAAATACTGCTTACACTCTTTATACCGACGATAATTGACTCTGTAATGGATTATTCTTATAAACTATATTATACGTTACGCTCGAAACAAATGACTTTTTTTTCGAACATCTTGATTATCAAAACATTTTTATCAAATCAAAAATTGATGTAGCCCACACATTTCAACTAACATATTTGTTGCAATGACCTCTGGTGCATTCGACATCAACGATTCCCAAGTTGGAACAACGTCCCTAATTCTGCCGCGGTGTCGATGCAGCTGTTTGCCAATTGAATGGGAGGAGCTACGCTCGATTTCCACTAAAGTACAGCAGGATCTTGATGATTCCGGCATGATTGAGCCTCATCACGAGTTCGAGTGTGTGTCATTGATTGCGTCAATTTCATTGTATCTTTAACTCTCATAACAATACAATTATACAGGAGCGTTTACGCGATGTGGCAAGCGGAGCTTGGAGGAATATCAAGTGAAATGAGGAACGTGGAGGTCGAACTTCGGGCTGAAATTGGCGAGGAAAGTCCGCAGGAGCTTGTGTGGTACGCTCACGCTCATAAGTACTGGGATGACGAGAAAAATTGTCCCCTTTCAGAAAACGGAGTGCTAGGTGGCTTTGCCCACATTTCAGAAATCGACATTAGTGAGTCCAAACGATTTCTTCAATTTGTTTGCGACACATTAAGACCTGAGTGGGTCTGTCATGCTGCGGTAGACTGTGGCGCCGGGATCGGCCGAGTAAGCAAATTGCTGCTGTTGCCCATGTTCAATCACGTTGATCTCGTGGATCAAAGCCCAAGACTTCTACGTGGATTAGAGCAGTATTTAGGGGCAGATGAAATTCTTCTAGCTCGCGTGAGAAATTTATATTGCATGGGACTTCAGGACTTCGAGCCGACGTCTGCTAGTTACGACCTCATTTGGATGCAATGGGTGCTGGTGCATCTTACTGACCTCGATCTTGTACGCTACCTAAAGCGCTGTAAGAAGGCTCTTACTCCGAATGGTTTTATTGTGGTCAAAGAAAACATATTTCAGTCTGCTGAGCCCTACGATATCGATCGACAAGACAGCAGTATCACGCGCTCAGCCGTCTACTATCGGAGTATTTTTAAGCAGGCTGGCCTTGTTGTGCTGGCGGAGTGGAGACAACGCCACTTTCCAAAAGAACTTTACCCTGTAAAAATGTTCGCGCTGGCATAGTCACAAAAGTAGCCCAATCGTTCAGGAGGCATCTAAGGCTGAAGCCTTCGACTTCTTGACTATAGCGCAATTTAATCTGCTCGATTCCATGCTTGCTTTGTCTTCGTGTTATTCAAGTTTCTCTGTATTTGACAGGAATAAGTTTTAACTCGCGTGATAGCAAAAGGTTAGCTCACCAACCTGAACACAGAGAAGCTGCAACACATGCTAGACCCAATTCGCGTCATTTAAGCCGAATTACAATCGAAATGTTGTGCTTTGGGTATCGACATTGTAATTTTGCTGCAAGAGCTCACTTGTCAACCATAGATAGCGCTAACATAGCAGACAGTTCGACAGATTCTTGAGCATAAGCTGTCAATTAACACCGTATAAAAGCTCGACGAACTGCTAGCCTGGTACCTGAATAAAAGTTGCCAATCTGAATTTACTAGACTATGGCTTCCACTTGAACAACGCTTGAATTCATTGAGTAACGTTGCCACCCACCTATAACATCGCCATCTATGTCGGCCAGCTCACTCCGCGGACGTACATGATGCAACTACATCTCAATTGCAATGTTCCAGTTGGCCTGAGTCAGTGGGCGAAACACTTCAAGTTTACCATGCCGGAGTAGAGAGTTTCTTCAATGCTCCTCCTCATTCGTCGCATCCCAGCCTCTCCTCGTCACCACAACCTAATCAAATAAATTCCATTTAATTCTTGCCCTTTTGGTTGCTATTCTGTTCGTTTTTTTCCTGTTGCCCTGCGTTCTTTTAATCCTTATTCTTCTTACTCTCTGCTCCGCTCGTGTATCTAGCTCGCACGCAATTGATCTTTTTTGTGAGATTCGCTCATCCTCTATATGCCCATGACCACCGCTCTCATCATCGCGCAGATGTACTCCGGCAAGTTGACCACCCTTGCTGCCAATTGCGCCTTGGTAAGAAGAAAAACCATAATCTCCTTCATATTCACAAATAATCGGGCTTGGTGTCTTCACTTCAAGTGAATTGCATAGATGACTATACGACCCTAACGTCCACATGATCCGCATGACATTTCAATCTGTATTTTGCACATCCTTTTAATACATCGATATAGATTTTCAATCGCCCTAGTGATCGCATCTGTAACGGGGTGCGTACTATAGCATCGGGTCAATTGTACGACATTCACTTCACACTTTGATGTACTTGTGAGAATTCAAAATTGCCAACAAACAATTACTTGGACTGTTACACTCACGCCAAGCGTTTCATTATCGATAAAGTAATTTTTTTTGAAATGAATGAAAGCAGATCAACTTAGTACTTAATTACATCAAAGGTTCTCGATTCTGCAAGTGGGGTGCCATGCACTTTGCACAGACAAAGCTTTGTTCTTTATATTCCATTGCAAGCGCACAGCAACAAAACCGTTAGCCTCTTAGCTTATTGGCATTTTTGGCTAACTCTTTAATTTATTTTTTAACGGCCACTTCTTATATTTGTTTTACTGCCTCTCATAGTATAATTGTATTTCTTTTTTAACGTTGCGGCTAGCAGTCCATATGTACAACAGACGTATCCTTCGCGTAGTTCTGTCATTTTCATTAATTTATTCTAAGCAAAGTTTGATTATCTACATAGATAACGACAGTTACACCAAGTGCAATGCGAATTTTGTACAAATGAACTTTATTGTAATCAATACAAACGTATAGGTTAATTACACAAGATTGCAGTCTTGCCCCGTTACAGTTTCGCTTCTGGGTAAAGCATTCGAGCACAACCTCTGTGCTTTGTATATTCGGAATTTTTGCGTCTAAACCTATTCTATGCAAGATTCACGGCGATTCCGTTACAATCGGTAGCTTGTCGTGAAAAATGTTTTCTCTGTTAGGATGCAACAACAATCAGCAGCAAGTTGGTCAATGATGCGCCGGGGTTGCCGTGCAACTGGCATGGTAGGAGCTTTGACTCGAAGAGTCCGTAACAACTACACAACGAGTAGGCATGTGTACGCTTTACCTGGAGTGAAGCCGAGAGCCCTTCGAACTTCGTTGCTCTTATCGTTTTTTGAAAAATGACATGTATATAGGATAAAGATCTTACTTCAGCTAAATTTGGCAGTAGCTACTTTACTTTGTTTGTTTACAAAACTGCAATGGGGTTGCCGTGCACTTGCACGGAAAAGGTTTGACTCAACGAATTTACATTAACAACCGCATAAGGTGAGTTCGAGCGCCCCTACCAGGAGCAGATTCGAGAGCCTCCACCGTAACTCGGTATCTAGTCAGCTCGATTTTGGAGTTATACAAATCAAGGAATGATGCTACTGAGACTGGTACTCAGTATATACGTTTTTCTGTGTCTTTTGTGACGTGTGGCTAGCAGGCCACGTGTACCACACAGTTCTCATGTCCAAAGTTTCACCGCTTTACTAATGTTGACACTTTATTACTTACGTAAAGTCACAATTTGAAGTGCAATGTGAACTCGTAGGATTGTACCGTGCTGAATAGATTACATTCGAACCAAATGTGTAAGGAATAAGTACACAAAGTTACAGTACTTATCCCGTTATGCCCAACAAGCTGGGCCTAGTAAAAAGGATCCATTTTGTTTTACTGCAAGCAAAAGAGTCACGTCGACCCTCACTCACATTACGATGTGATCACGGCTTAAGCCGTGCAAAGTTGCTTTAATACAGAGTTCTAACACGCCTATGCGTGTGAACCTTCTGCTCACACCCACAGCAAAATGAGCGCGAGAAAGTAGCTCTGTGAGTATTTTAAACCATAGATTGCCATCCCCAGGAGTATTGTTTGCGCTTGAAGCAACACCGGTTGTCTATGTCCAAGATGTGGGATGTAACATGGTTACCAGAAGCTGACAAAATAACCGCTGAGTATCTAAATCAACTCGCGCACTGGGTGAGGAAAACACACTGCTTAATCCATCTAGAAGCTCCACAAGCCAGCTAGCGAAGATATGTTGCTACTGGTTCATGCTTGGCATTACATCTGTCTCAAAGAGACGAGTGACAGAAAGATTTTTAGGTAATTGGCACATTATTGGCACACTATCTAAAAACTTTCTATCACTCGTCTCTTTGAGACAGATGTAATGCCAAGCATGGACCAGTAGCAACATATCTTCGCTGACGAGTGACAGATGTAATAGCTGTCGACCAAAGTTCAAACTCACCGCACTTGCAGCTGCGCCTTGATGCTAACCTTCCACGTCTCCCAAATTTCGCCGGGATTTCCAGCAGCACGGTCACCTCCCGCTAATATGAAACACGCTGCGACAACCTCGTCTCTTCTTCATGGCAGATAAAGGTCGAGGGCGTGTCAGGTCGTAAAATGTTGGCAAGATTGCCAATCTAGCCAACGTGGAACCTTATGTTAGCCTGAGGGTAATGCATCCGCTGCAACAGGAACTGGCAACTACTCTGGTGTACACGACGGCCGACCAAACGCCCCACGGCAAAGTGGGTCGCCCCTTGTTCATCGAGCAGTGCTGGTGAAAAGGTACCCTTCCACGACCTGCTCTAGTGAGCTGTTTTGCTGTAGTGACGCGCGAGTCTCCCCGATAGTCATAGTCACGGCATGCGTCCGAAATTGAGATTCCCCAGGGCTCGATTTTGCTGTCTGAGCTTCACCATCATATGTCCTGACTTATGGCACCTTCAGCGATACAAAACCGCATCATTTATTAAAACAGAGTGGAATGAGAGAAGTATTGCATCATCTGCAACAGAGCTCTTCACGCCTTAATGCTCGTGCAATGGGATCGAGGTGTGGCGTCACTAAGCCAACATGGAACACTGAACATGCTCGCATTTTCTTAAAGGTGTTTATTTATCAATCTCTTTTGCTACAAACATGAACGATCCAGTGTATTTTGTCGTTTAGACAGATACTGCAGGTGTATGCAAATTAGTTGCAAAAAAACTATTTTTCACCCGACAGCAAATTCGGTGTGTTCTGTCTGTCTTTGACATCCGTGTGTTGGTTGTGTGGGTCGTCTTCTCAGCCACAGCATAGTGTGCCATGCGCATGACGATCAATCTCGCTGACAGAAGAACAATAATATCTTGTTTGGTAGCCCCTCTGATACCAGTCTCTCTCCCACTAAGACTGGGACCACTTGTGGCGGCGTCAAAGACACACGAAGCTTGCCAAACCAGTGACCTCAAATGACGTAGCACCTGTAGAAGTATGAACTGCGTTAGTCAAAGCCAATTGGATTATAAGAGCAACTCGCTTCATTGCCGCGCTCTCTACGCGCAAGAACTTCAACAATATCATCCAAAACGCGTTTCACGTGCTCAATCTGACTATATGTTTCCGGATATTCAGCAGATGAAACTTTTATCTGGTGCCGAGTACCTTGTGTGACGCTCGTCAAACTTCGTTTAAGCGCTCTGATTTATATCCGATACATTGGCTACCGGCTAATTCCAGAATACTTAGTTGAGGAGCAGCCTGGCTGTATCGTCATTGGTCACTTTGTTGCTGACGGCAGCGAGATGAACCACCTTGCTCATACGGTACACAAAGGCCACAATAAATGGTATTACCGGACGCATTTTTTTTGGAACATCAAAAATCCGAATCGATGGACTGTCGACACTCTGCCGAAGCCGGCAGAAGGTGTCGCATGTAGCGAGGGTATGAACCGCTGACGCATTTTACTTCTGTGAGCGTATATGCTTACCCACCTTTACATATTGAGCCACCGAAGTCTCTCTCTCCCGGGGTGGCTACCAAAAGGAAACTTGTGCCTCGTACAGTACTTTAGATTTTAGACTCTCATCACGAGATACCACTGCACGCTGAGTGTAGGTGGGTCAGTGCTGTGATCCAGCAGTCCCTGTGATAAAGGATAGCGTAACAGGCGTGCAACCGCATGCTTTGCTGAAGCAACATCTAAGTTATTTAAAAGCTCAGCAGCTCAACACGTATTGAGTCTGACCATGTATCGCCTCGTTGACTGGCGACGCCACCATAGTTGGAAGGGCATCCACAACCACATTAAGACCATCTTGCTTACACCGTACCTTAAATGTAGAACTAGCATAAAAGATTAGTCATGTTACCATTGTCTATTAGTTGTGTTGCAGCGACATCGCAGTGCGCAGCGGAGCATAATGTGTGCGGATCTGAAAAGGCTTTGAGCCAAGTAAATGTACTCTAAAGATGACGAGGGCATACTTCAGTGAAAGTAGCCGATTATCATGAACGAGGAATTTCTTCTCAGCAGCTTTCAGATGGCAGTAATCAGGCTCGATCACGCGTTTATGCCAATTGGCATATAAATCGTGACCTATTGCGAAGACTGAAGCGTCAGAGACGACGTGGAATGGTCGATCTAAATTTTGAGAGCCGCCTCATTTGCCGCATTTGCCGCACCCAATACCATTTCTGATTATGTTTTACGGTATTTGGTGAAGAGGGGTCGTACTATGCCGGTATAGTTTTGCACTGTACAACGGCAGGGCGCTCAGACGATTGTCACGATTCATGACAATCGTCATGAAGGTCAGCCATTAGCTGCAATACAACATGACGTGTTTAGTGGCGTTGGCAGACGTGCTACAGCGTGCCTCAGCTATCGAGACGCATCATTCTGAAGAGTCGACAATGGCAAACACACTAAGATGTTTGTTACGGTGTCAGCAGCTGCAATACCACTTTACATATCTACTGGCGTTAGCAGACGTGCCACAGCGTAATAACGCGCATACCAATACAACGTGTATGAAACTTTGCTTTCACACCTTAAGATATAAGCTTGTATCACAACCCATACCGCTTTTTCATTATCATTGATGACATTGACGAGATGGGACTGCACGCTGATCGGCGCTTCAAAAGCGCACCAATCTTCTGCAAATTAGCGGCCAGGCTGAGACACTCCCTGAACACAAGTGGGCAGACGCACTTGTCAATCAGTAATGGCCTTGACTTACGCGAGGTCAATCCGATTGCCTCGCTTCTGAATGAAAGACTTTAAAAGTCGACAGCATCACTTGTCTTTAATAGCTATTAGCTTTTTAAGCGAATTAACAAGCACTGCTCACACGTAATTACATGTGGTCTTTCACGTTTGACTTTCCATGCTCTGTACAAATTTGGACACACATATCGTCGATATAGATTGTGCAAAGCTACGATGGGGTCTAGCAGCAATGTTACAAGACGATCAAACGTCACAGACGCATTAGATATTCGGCATAAACAGCCTCACCCAGAGAATCCCGATCGAAGTACTCATTGGATATGGCTCTCTCTTATCAACAGTTAGTAATGCCGATTGTGGTCAATTCAGTGTCTGTGACCCACTCAACGGGTATTACATCATTGGTGTCTGAGCCGGAATGGTGACAGCATTTTACTTACTATGACTTTTACGATTTCAGCTAGCCTTTAGGACAGAATGTCGGCGCCGAGTGTGATGTTCACTTCTTTCGACAAACTAGCTTTGTGTATCGCACGGAAGATAAAGTCAATGACGTCGCACCGATCCCTTGGTGATGCATTGCAGTGTGGAGCAATATTTAACTTCAGAACCCAAGTTAACACGCCAATAACACCGCTTGTAGACTACGCTAAACCATTTCAATTTTTGTAGTGATTGTGATTTTGCGATCGGCTGTGCTCTGATGCAATCGACACCCCAGAAATGCGAGCGCGTTATGACGTATTTGTTATGCAGTCGAAGACACCTGATAATAATACCTGGATACTTACAAGAAACTTTTGACCTGAATTTGTACTTGTTTTGAGAGCAAATGATCTGCGACCAGCAGTTTGCAATTCACACGGACTGATGTGCTCTCTCGACAAGCTGATGACTATCTCGAGGCACCGATAGATGGAATTTCGTCGCAAGGTCAATCCATAAGCGTTGACGATGACGGTGCGGCTGCGATGAGAGCTTATACATCCCTTAAAACTTTATAACGTTCATAGGACGAAGGTACGTTGCGTCGCGACATTTTAAGCTTCTAAGACGAAAAAACCAAGTCAATTTCTTGCCAGCTTTATCGCACAGCCCGTGTTCGTTGTTGTCAATTTATTATCACAGCGGCCCCCTCGATGTATGATGTATCTTTATTCATAGCAATGATGCCCGTCAATTCAGCGGATAAATAAACATCATACAACTGGTGGGCACCTTGGTCATAAGAATCACTCACTTCGATACCGAATCAATACTGCCGTCCTCACCAGTATAGTCGATACAAAACTGGATTCTTAGCAATGTATCTGTCAAAGGACGAAGCAGTCTACGCTCCATTGAGTCTACAAGTTCCGCATGATGTATGTGAATTTGTTAGCCTAAGCTCTGTCTTTTCTTACCGAGAGCTTCCCACGACCGTGAAAATTTGTTGTTTAATGACTACCTCTCCAAAGTGGCTGACCATGCTGTAGTTGAACAAGTCAAGCATCAGCGGATAAAACTTCAACGCCTCCTTTGACAGCGTATTTCGTCTGAATGTTCTCACGGATGCGCTCGATTTGTTTCGCGGCTCACGTATCAATTATTTGGTGTTCGTTGATTGGTGGCTTCGCACCAAACTTTAGGATGGTAGTATCTTTCTTTGAAGACCAATCTGGAAACTTAAATACCTTTGCGCTCTGTATTCTATTTCCGATAACTTCATGGAACATTGTTGCGCAACAATTTTCATTTCAACAAAGAATTTTGCGGCTTCGCAAAGCCCGGAATGCTAATGTCGGCAGCAAAAAATCTTGAGCTTTGAGCCCCATCTCTTGGAAGGGCGAGTCACTCTCATTCGGACCCGTCTTCTTTTTCTGTGAGGTAAATGTGAGTCCAGCTCTTTCCCAGCAGGCGGCTTATTTACCTTTTCGTAACAAGCTCGTCAGCTGGACTAAGTAGAAGATCAGTATTCATACCTCTCTAACGCGAAATCTGACAGCGCGCAGGGCGCAAATATAACATGTGCAAGTTCACTGGTGCTGCTCATCAGCAAGGAGTTTATTCCCCGCTGGCTTTGCTGCGTATCACGGCTACTCGCGCGCTTGTAAAGGCCCAGCTGCTCTCGATGAAGGTTAAGTGGACACGACAGGTATCATTGCGGGACGCACCTATACAAAGACATCCCTTAGAGACTGTAACCGTTGTCACCTCTAAGAGATGGCTTACCGCTATCGCGGCGATGATAGCTGCTGAAGCTTGGACACAGTTCACTAATTTCGCATTTTCGGACGGGTGACCAAGCGTTTGAGCGCATACGTTTCAATATAATGCGTGTCTGGCCTGCCTCTACTAATAATGTATTGCACGGAAGCTCCAAAATTTTACGACCTCCTAGCTTGAAAAGGGCTAGCGTGACGCACAGATTAGCCGATAAAAGCACGGCGATTACATGGCCATGCTTCCTACGGACCGCTTACTTTCGTAGTTCTTTCGGCTTCTGCTTTTCTGAGCTCTGTACAATATTGTAATGTAGAGACATACACCATACACCATACAACGGTGTGTTCCCGGTAACCACGCCATCGCAAGCTCCAGCAAGGTCAAAATCCGCCACCACAATACGATCTACCATGGCGACTGGCGCTCATTTTCCTAGCTGTTGACCGGCTTCCCACGATGCGATTCGATCGGCACCCGAAGAAATAGACTAGATATATGAAATAAATAATAGCATGACAAAACGGGGATGGATGACTTCGTCGCTATAGAAATCTTGGGCAGGCATGCAACGAAGGAATGTTAATCTCGCATGTCAGCCATAAAGATACAAAAAACTTTTTCTCCGCCAATGGTTGAGATTCTGCAATGTGCAAAAGTGCCTTGATTAGCTGAATCTGGAGGTAACTCTAGCTATCAATCATGACTCAAATCATGCGAAGGATCCTTGTTGTCAACCTGAAGGCTCGCCTTGATACGTTTTCAAGCGTATCTCACTGATGTCGGCCTGAATACAGTTCATTGATCACTCTAATGAAGCATTTTACGAGGCGTTCTGTGCCTGGCGTGCTGCCATGAGCACATCACCACTCCATTTGAGCCAGTTGTTCACCACTTCGCAGGTATCTGGATTACGAAAAACATTTGGCGACGGCCTTAACGCCTTGCCAAAATTGAGAAGTTAAATTGGAAACATCAACGCCAGCAAGCAGGACAGAAAATGGAAACACCGACGACTAGTTTGATTGCAAGCATCCAACATAAAACTTAGACATCAATGTAGCTTCTTGAGTTTCTAGATAGTTTAGACAACACCGATGCACTTAAATTTCTGAAACGGTCAGATAAGACCTTGATAATATATTCTCACCCAAGAGAACGAATGAAACTCTCAAATGTCCAGTGGATAGCAATACACGAAAACGAATGGCTGCAAAATTCGAGCATGCACGTGAAATCGAGTTTTCTTATACCGATATGCTACATCGTCGACCAAATTACGACTGAATAGAATGTTATTTTGAAGTTTATCAATACTTTGTTGTTATTCTCGTGGTGATAATGCTGCTGGGTTTGAATCGTGTCAGAACAGATATTTGCTCTTGTAGAGGAAATAGCTAATAAATAGTAAATACATTGTATCGATATATAAGAACACGTCAGCAGCGGTAGCTGTATCATCAGAATTAGTTGCAGTTGTCATCGTCTATTCTGTTGGAGTCGACTTCAATTTTAATGACTTTTCAGACTTCATCGTCCCTGTTGAAGCCGACGCTGGAGCCATTGGGATCCGCCGAGGGATCAGCTGAATGTGGATGAACGCGTTGATCAGATGTAGAAATCTGGGGAGAAAGTGGGAATATCAACAATGATGACAACTGGTTGTAATTGATACTCCTTTCTTGGCATAGGTGACCCCACTAAAGTAAAAACTGCTTAAAACGGCATAGCACACGCGAATGACGTCCTTCCTATTATATATTTTGGCGTAATTATGGAGTACATCTGTAGGTCGCGATTGAGCCGTTTGTCAAAGTAAGATATTCGCACGTGTTATGACAAAAACAATAGGAAAAGTGCCAAAGGTACTGATGAATGTTTTCGCAGAGTCTGAGAACTTTGACATGCTAGGGCATTGTACCTTCAACTTGATAAACGCCATGGGCAATCATGGAGCCAAAGACCTTGATTTATACGCATTCACTAATTATAAGGCTTTGGCGAGCTACTGAACACTATTGCCAAGAAGCAGGAACAATTTTGGCGCTGGCTTTAAGCTGCAACATGCACCCAATTTGCCCATTTCCTGCAGTCTGTAACTGGTCGGTCCATGCTCAACGCTGTGCATCACTCCGAATGGTGTGCGCGCGTAATTGCGCTTAAGAATTGTCAGCTTGGACGAACAAGATATATCATTGTGATCACGGTAAACATATATAAATGCAATCAAATATATGCTTGACGAGTTGAAGGTACAACTGCTTGGCTCTAAGCCATACGTGATCGATGCAGACTATGCGTCGTTGCGCACGGTAACATCTATTCAGGTGATGCTGAGATATTTATTATTTGCCGAGTACACTTTTGAAATAAAGCGGGCTAAATATGAGGGCAGATACACTTTTGCGTCATCCAGACTGTAAACATTTCATGTCGTGATGGTGACGACACGCATCGACAAGACAATACGTACATCGATCCTGTCGGATGCAACGGAAAGTAAGAGAATTTTTGGCCTAGATGCCGCTTTATCTAATCTTTCGTTGCACGTCTGAGTAGCTATTCCTTATCCAAGAAGCTGCTGCCTTACAACATTATTCAACGTGTGGTAGGATTCATCCATTATGAGAATTTAAACCTCAAAATGATGTATGAGGTACACGACATCTTGTGAGTTGTCACCTCAGACGAGAAGAAACAAACGTTTCGGTAAGCGTTATGCACTGGCACGACATGTATAATGGGTGCGCACGTTGACGAATTACATACGCTAGCACTTTTGGCTGTAGTTGTTTTCAGCCAAATATTGGCAGACCATTGGTATGAACTTCATCTTTCACAATTAAACAAAAAAGCATCGGTGACGTGGTCTTTGTGGGCTGTCTGAGCAAACATCTTGCTGCTGTCGGCAACACTCCAAATGAGAATATAAACCAAGACATTGTTTTCGACACAAAGGCTTACCGGCGGCTATACTGTCGGACCAAGACCTGCGCTTCAGAGCGAAATGTTGTCGAATTGTTCAAGGCGCTTGGCGCTAGATTGGACTTATCCATCACTGACCACCAGCAAAAAGACGATTGGACAGGACACATAAATCACGTGCTGAAGGATATCCTCCGGAGCATTTGTGTGGAAATACCTCGGTGCTGGGGCAAAACGCCCCCACTCATTGATACTGCTTTATGTTACACAATTCCCACTGCAGCGTCATGTTTACAATTTATTAATCCGAGTTCTTCATACAGCCTTGAAGTGACTCCGGACTTGGTCGAGGAGAGATTATCGATACCATTTGACGCGCTGATTCCACCTCATAATAGATTCTATTTCGACATGATTGAACGTATGCGATGATACGGCTAATTTTCAGAATGTAATAAAGCAACTAAAAAATATCACAAACAGACGAAACACACATGAATACTACGTTGGCGGCAAGGTTGAATTGAACGCCGCTGCCCACATATCTGCAGTTATTTATTGCGAGTTGCGTCCCAGACTGTTTAAAGTCTGCGCCAAAATTTTATTGAACTACACGCTCAAATTCCATAAATGTGCCTTTGAAATCCAAAGCATGGCACTTTCTAACGAGCCATTTGGATGTAAAATGGTTTCTGAAGCTGAGCTGCGTTCTGTTCATTAGAATTTTGAGCCGCTTGGGACGTCAGTTTACTTTGTGAGACGGCGTAGCCCAGAGAACGCAACTGGAAAATCGATCGTCTCAGTAGCAGCTGCACACGGAGGCTATTATAGAGTGAAACGGGGTTACACAAATTTGTGTCTGAAAGGGTGGGTCACACAAGATAGTATGACCGTACAAAGGTGTGGATTACACAAGTCGGGGTAATCACACAATGGTGTGACTACACCGTAACAAGAAGCCACTACGTGGTGGTGCCAGTACTTATGCAGCTTTCACTATTTTAATAAGGGAAACCTATATGGGCGGCTCTGCTGCAAATAAAACTGATACAGATTCAATTTTGAACGGAATAATACATTTGCCTTGGGTTAAGGTCTTGGGTACTTTTGGAGGTAGCGGATCGCGATCCGCTACACTCGAACTGGTTCGAGTATAGAACGTAACGTCGGTGACCTTAGTAAGCTTCCTTTAAGCAAAGAGCTACGGCAGCCCCGCTGCATAATGAGCCGAGGTGCCGCAAAAGTCAATAGAGCTCATGACAGCCGGCCGAAAAGAGTCGTCTTCGCCGGTATTCCTTGATAAGCAGGGAGTTACACACTTCCATGTGGAATGGTCAGTGAGCCGACGGATACATTCGGGCTGCTACCATGGAAACCTTAATTAATGAAAGTAAATGCCTCATTTTTACATTTAGGCAAGTTTTCCCTGTCGTCGTTGTACTTACGACTTCTGTCTTATCAACCCAGTAAGTAAACAAAGTTGCACTGCAGGACACATTACCTACTAGCAGGTGGACCCCGCCTTGTTCCAAGTTCGAAACTGCCCGATAGCAGTACCGGCAGATACCCATGCAAATGAGCAGGGATGATGACAGCAGAAAGTCGACGCGGTGAGCATCCACCTCCAGTTTCACATCGTACTTTGTACTCCGGAATGTCAAACATTCAGCGAGACTCAAGTCTGATGTCGACTAGCTTGCAAACCTTTCTAGCGGCACGTCCACCAACCTTTAGTACTTAAAAGACCGACTGTTGATTTAGAGTTAGTTGCTGCTACTCTAAGCGGTGGTGCTCAGGCGGAGTGGTGACCTGCTGCGTCATGATGCGCTCGTTTGCTCTCGGCTTGGGAGGAAGACTCACGGGCATAGGCGTGTAAGGACTCCTACCCGGCGCGGCGGGTAACTTCTGACGGACAAACCGCTACTTTGGCGTGATTGAGTCCGCTGAAACAGTTGCGACTCTTGCGCTTGTAGGCGTGCAGGTCTGGTTCGCTAAGCCCAGCACAGTTTATCGGTAGCGAGCTAGACGGCGTCGTGAGCTCCGCGGTAGAGTGTCCAAACTATTTCTGCCATAAAATACGAGGATGGAGTGTGCAGCTCGTGTAAAAAAACGGAGCGTTGAAATGTCTCACTCTCAGCGATTGGTTTTGCCTTGTATCTCTCGAGAGGGAGGGCAGAGGTGCCGGATCAGAAATCGAAGAGTCACCTCGACCGTTCTATTGAGTACATTTTAGCTGCCTCGCCGAGATTAGCTGTTAGGTCATCGGCCGCGATGATCGCACCTTCTTATAAGCTTGCCGATCAATGGAATCACACTAGAAAGTAAGGCTGATGCTTGTAGGAGCAGATATTGCAAGGTGCAAGAAGAGTAGTAAATTTTCAGACGCAGTGGACCGGTTGCTTTATGTCTCAAAAAAGTGCGATACACATCGAAGTGTATGTACCGTATTATGGTGTTTTCACCTGCTCCAAAGCTATCCCAGAAGTACCAAATTATTGAGGACAATGGGACCCAGCAAAAGAAAGGTATGTGAGACCGGTAGGCTGCCCCCTCACGCAATAAAATGATACTCAAACAGCATCAGTGTAAACTAGACCAAAATCTAATTACACGCCTCTTCGATACAAAAGAGCAAAGTAACTACGTTGCTATTTAAACGGCTCTCGGTTTCGCTCCCGGGTGTACGAAATTATTCTCTGCACTATCAACGCAGACTCAGTAAGTTGAAGCTTCGTGCATGATGCACGGCATCTCCGTTACAATCACTACACTACTGAACTTGACAGTGAGACCTAAACAAAATACGGTAGTATGTGCATACACCAAAATGCAGTACGTGCTCTGTTACGAAGATCAAACAGTTTTCCGGAGATTTGCTCACACCTAAATATGCAATTCAAGCATCGTAGGACATTGTATCATCGAGTTTCGTAATTTATTAACTGCATTGTCATGTCTGTAGTGTATTAAGTTAAAATACAACAATCATCTTTATTATTTAGCTAGCATACGTTTCTGAGTTCCGAGATCAACTTTTGTTCATTATGGATACATTACAGATGGTAAATATACTTAATCGTCTATATGGAAACGTGCACCACTGAAGCATTACACTTCAGCGTTCGAGAATTCACTTCTTGCACATATGCTGCGTAGACTATCTTCAATGAATGCTGGAAGTAATTTAAGGTCAACTTCAATCAAATTAACTAAATCACTCACTATTAAGGGTGTAAATAGTTTGTGACGAGGGGGTTTATCTTGAGGGTCCTCAGTATGGCCAGTCTTCGCCGCTTTTTGCATCGTACTATGCCGCCACCTGCGAGCTGGCAGCCTCAAGATGATTTTTCCTCTCAACCCACGCATTTCCACCGCGAGCGCGCTGAAACAGCCCCATGCTCGCAGCTAAACGTTGCAATTAATGGATCTGACAATTCCATTTCTGTACCCAAAGCTGTCTTGAGTTTCTCGCGCTTCTTTGAGCGAGCTGAAGGTCATTTATTCTCTTCTTCATCGTCATCTTCGTCTGATAATGATCTTGAGGATGCAGGTAAGCTTTTACATTATTATTTGCGACTTTTTTAATTTATTAACAAAAATGAGTCTTGTTTTAAGGTGGCATGATGACATCAACGAGCTACTTCCGCCCACGCACCATGGATGGATATTCAAGATATCTGGAGTAATAAAACCAGCATTGTGTATTTTTATATGAATCTCACTTTTACTCGTTTTGTGTATTTGTGATGCTATCTGGATAACAGAGCCGCCTTTATGGAGGGATGTTTGGAGAAACAGAGCTCGGAAGATCCCACACTTTGGAAAAAAAGGTGGTTTGTCATGCAGGAAAGTAAATTATTCTACTACAAGTCCAAGAGTGACGTCAAAGAGCAGAAATATACCGACAAAACATGCTGCGGCGTTATTTCAATGGAGAATATCGACTCAGTGACCACAGCGGTACGAAATTATCTATTTAAAATTGTGAAAATAAGGGAAGCACAAGCTACCTCTTGCGCAATAACACACTTGTGCTGGTGCTTCCTCTGCTTCACCCATCTACATCTCTCGGTTGCTAACATGCACATACGTCCACTCTCCTTTGCAATCGTCGTGCTCTTGCAGAAGGACTTTGGCATCGCTGCCTTTCAGATTCGCATGGAAAGTCGGCGGTATGTCCTACGTGCCGAGTCCAAAGATATGGTAGCAAACTGTTTACTTGATGCAGTGATTTTGGTAAGAAGCTTAGTCTCTTGTTATTTAAATGGCTACGTAGATGCACGAGTGGCTGTTTAATTTTCAAAAATCAATTGCAAATATTGTGCTGGCCCTGTCACGAACTCAGGTACGTTCTTTATAATACCGGAATGAATCTTGATTGAAAGGGTCATATTCTATCAGACCGAGCAGCGACCGAATTGGTTTGGCAATAGTTTTTCACGAAGGGTACGTCAAAATCTACCTCATTGTCTTTCTTTACTTCTTGCAAACCAATGCGCTTTCAAGCAAATTAATTTTTCACGTTCAATGATGCCTTCCAAAACAGAGTATGCCTCGCGTAAACCGCAGTGTCTCATTCGATCACCGAGACGTCACGGATCAGCTCTTAAATGTTGATCATCGCGCAAACATTGAATCAAATAGCTATTCTGACGAATCGACAAGTGGCGAAGGATCTTTTTCGTCTCGAATAAGCCCTCGGCGATCTAGCAGCCCGTTAAATTTTAGTGGAATTGGACCGCGTAGCCCGTTAATGTTTGCATTCGATCCAATGGACGAATTACCAGAAAATCATGCTCGTATAGCACGGCAAAATTCCATTCCAGAGACAAAAGATGAAGAGAACGCTCTTAATTGCCGACGGCAGGTTTATTTAGTTGCATGTGAAAGCCCAGAGACGAGCACCGAGCCACAACTGATCGTACCGACAGCATCGCCCCCTTCTGCCAGTGGGAAGTATATCCCTCGATATCTCCGAAATCGCAGTGCAGCAGAGCCGACATCACCGCCTTCTCTTTCTGTCAATTTGTCGCCGCCGCCGGAGCCGGTACCGGGTCCTTCTGCTGGCCGCTGGGTGCCGCGCCACCAAAGAGAAGGATTTGCAGAAATGCAGCCAATTGAGTCATTCTCCATTGACACTCGCGACTCTTTTCACGAGACTCTATACGGAGATAGCTCGAGCTATTCCACTGGTGATAGTGTCCATGGGGTGACGTCGTTGTTGGGTGTCCGTGCAGCAATGGAGGATGTTTGCTGTTGCATTCCCGACCTCAACGCACACTTAAAAAATGACGAGCCGCATCATCAACGACAATCGTATTATGCTCTATTTGATGGCCATAGTGGTGTACGGGTACGTACGTGATGCTTTATTTGATAGTTTTAATGCTAAGCTAATGCCTTACACGATAATCTTTTTGATGTAGGCTGCAACCTTCTCAAATCAGCGTTTGGTATCTTACCTTACCTCACATGAAGCCTTTATGTCGAATACGCGACTTGCCTTTGAGGAATGCTTTGCTCGTATCGACAGAGAATTTTTGCAAAAGGCTGAAGAGGAGGTACGCAGAGCAACTTATACTGAAACAGTGATTGGCGAAATGAACTTATAAATATGCTTACACGTATATTTTGGAATCCGTTCAGAGCCTCGGTGATGGTACAACAGCAGCAGTGGTGTTGATTCGAGGCAATCGATTGATCACAGCGAATATCGGAGACTGCAGAGCAGTTGCTAGCATTGGTGGTCAGGCACTGGATATTATTGAAGAGCAGACCCCAGGTCGTGCAGACGAGCGAGCGCGGATAGAGAAGCAGGGAGGATGGGTAAAAGAGGAGCGCGAGCTGCAGCTATCAAAGTTACATTCGATGGATTTAAGTGATCCAGAAATCCAGCAACGTGCTGAACGAGTAATCAAGTGGGTGACTATTCACCGAGTTAATGGTGAGCTTGCTGTCTCTCGTGCCATTGGCGATCTTGATTACAAGGGCAAAGCGCTGTCAAAATATGAATACTGGGCATATCCTGAAGGACACAATCGAGTTTTTCATGGTGACTTAGTTATATCGGTGCCAGAGTGTCAGGTAAGAAGTGGTGGGATATTTCCTGTCGGCAACTTGTTTACGATTATAATGGCGCAGGAGATAGAAATCACACCGGAATTCGATTTTCTCATTCTTGCGTGCGATGGACTCTGGGACACAATCAAGAGCAAGGAGGCTGTCAAATATGTCGCTGACAGGCTAAATGAGGGGCATTCTGCCAAGGTACGAGCCCCACTTGCGGCATTAATCGCACTACAAAATAATCTTTAACTTTATAACTCTGTCATTATTTACAATGTAGCAAGCAAGCCAATCTTTAGCAAACTTGGCCATACGGTCAGGCTCGTCGGACAACGTTACTGTAGTTATTGTATTACTAAATACGGAGCAAATGTCGAGTTCAATAGAAGCGTTGTCAAAGCAATAATAAAAGCAAATCTAGATATCTCTACTTTAGACGCGCAATTCAACTGGTCGCTTCTCGTCGTCACACTGGAGCATTCAGCACGAATGAAAATGTTACAGCGACAAACTCACTGAAGTGTATGTTTCTCCAATGCAATCACAACTTTGATTGCTCCCATCAATCTTACCTTTTCTGCTCGACAGCTGCAACGAGATCTGCAAGTCGATTTGAGTTAGTTAGAAATACATAAAAAAATGTCACTCTCCCCTGTACCTTGCACAATATGATTAAAAGCTGGAGCCGCCACAGAGTCGGGATACTCTTCCAAGAACGACACGCCCTCCTCGCATGAACTAGTCATTTTGTCGTCTAGTGGCAAGCGACCAAGGAAAGGCACATTGAACTTCTTGGCCATAGCTTCACCACCGCCATCAGAGACAGGAAATACCTCCATCTGCACCGAGTATTGCAGAATTTCCGGTGTCTTTTCTTGTAGCAGCTACAAAATCACAACAAATACAACATCAATTCCTAGCAGACATTTTCTTCGTCTCGTTCCAATTTACCTTGAAAACATTTGCGGTTTCGTCAGTTCCGTCAGCATTGACAAATTTGACGTCGCTGAGTGGGCGCTGCACGCCGCTCATATTTTCAATAACTCCAAGAACGTTAATCTTGGTCTTGTGGCAGAAATTAAGCTCTTTGCGAACGTCGCTAAGGGCAACCTCTTGAGGCGTAGTGACCACAACAGCTCCATCTAAATCTGCCTCTTTCATGTACTGTACGATACTAATATGCTCATCCGATGTGCCTGGGGGTGTATCGATGATGAGGTAATCAAGTTCACCCCATTGCACATCAACGAGAAATTGCTTGATAATACCGCTTTTCTTAGGACCACGCCAAATGATGGCGTCATCAGCGTTAGGTAGCATAAATCCAATGGACATGACGCCAAGATTGTCGTCCACGTACACAGGTGACCAGCCAGCCGCACTCTGATGCACTTCCTGGCCCAAAAGTCCAAGCATTCTGGGGACACTTGGACCCGTGATGTCCACATCTAAAAGTCCAACCTGAAAGCCTTTGCTAGCTAAAGCAAAAGCCAGTTGACAAGCTATTGTGCTCTTGCCCACGCCACCTTTGCCCGATAAAACTAAAAGCTTGTGCTTGACGCTTTTTAAACGCTGCTTCACATCCGAAACGGCAGGATCTGGCTGACGTGCTGCACCCGAAGCACATACACTCTGATTTGGACATCCACTGCAGCCATCAACCTTGCCGGCTAATTCAGACTGTGGGCCCACACATTGCTCGTTAGCGTTGGCAGGTACGCTAGTTTCCATAGTATGTTGTATTACTATATATCATACTATTATTCACCCAATCAAAAGAGAAAGCGCAGGGATTGGTTTAGAAAGATAAAACTTGGTTAATTGGTTGAAAACCCTCTCTCCCTTGGTTGGCGGCCTTTTCCGCAGTAGCTCAGTTCATCCAGCCCCCAGTCGCTTTCCTTCTCTATCTTCATTCTCCTCCTTCCTGAATATATTTTTTGTCCGTCAGCGTTTATACTGTCAAGTATCTTTATATTTCCTGTTTATTACTACACCGACATTGCAAAGATTCAGCGAAGTGCCCACAAGCTCAAGACGTTTAAGACTCAAGCAAGACCATTCATATCATGAGTAATACGTGGCAGCCACAAACTGCATTACTTAATGAGGTGGTTTCTCTTTTACAGGCCTACATGGTTCCTAATAATCAGGTTCAACGCGAGTCATATCAGCGTCTGCAGCAGTTCCAGGAGAATCTTGAGTTTAATCTCTACCTCGTTCATCTGCTCTGCTCTGCACAGACCGAGCCGAACGTACGTCAACTGGCTGGACTTCTGCTCAAGCGCAACATTAAAGCTCGCAATGCCAACGCTGTACCTACTCCTACTGAGACTGAAATTCTTGCGGTCATTCGCGCACAAACTTTAAGCGTATTGGCTGACCCGCTGGCACCTATTCGTAATGCGGCTAGCTCTATTATCACCACATTTGTGTCTCAGTACACTTTTCTAGATGAATGGCCAGAACTTATGCCGGCGTTGCTCTTGTTTCTGGAACAACAGGACGAAAACGCTGTAGCTGGCGCTTTTGGTGCACTGGTTAAGATTTGCGAAGACTCTGCCGCGAAACTTGAAAATTCACCCAGTCGTCCGCTTAATGGGCTTGTGCCTAAGCTGCTACAATACTTTCACCACCAGAATGCAAACTTTCGTCGCGACGCACTTGAGTGCCTGAACAATGTGCTCATTTTTATGCCAATGGGATTAGTGGTGCAGATGGAAAACTTTCTGGCCGGCATTTCGCTACTTACACAGGATCCGTCAAATGAAGTACGCAGACTTGTTTGCAAGAGTATCGTCATTCTGCTTGAAGTGGGGGTCCAGTATCTTGTGCCGCATCTGGATAGTATCATCCAGTTTATTCTGCGAGCAAATCAGGACAAAGATGAGAACGTGGCAATTGAAGCTTGCGAATTCTGGTCGTCATTTTGTGACCTGCGTGAGTTTAATGATATGAAAGCTATGCTACAGCCGTATTTGGTGCAAATCATTCCATTGCTATTTCAGCGAATGGTATATAGTGATGAAGATTTGGCAAATTTTGAAGCTGATGAGCACAACCAAAATGAGAATCTACCTGATCGACCCGAGGACATCAAGCCCATTTTACACCGCAAGGGCCACGGAAGCGGTAGTCTTAATGATGACGATGATGACGATGATGACGATGACGATGACGACGATGACTCGCTGCTGGAATGGAATCTTCGTCGTTGCTCAGCTGGTAGTCTTGACAATTTGGCCAACGGCTACGGAAACGAGATTCTGCCGACGTTGTTGCCTTTGCTACAGGAACGTCTTGCACAAGAGCAGCCATGGCCGCTCGTAGAAAGCGGTATCCTGGCGCTAGGTGCCATTGCAGATGGCTGTTATAATGGAATTACGCCTCATCTACCACAGTTGTATCCATTTCTGCTACAGAAGCTAGAGGATCCTACTCCGCTCATTCGAAGTATTACATGCTGGACATTAAGTCGTTATGCAACGTGGGTTGTAGAGCAGAATAATCATGATTTTCTTTTCCGACCGCTTGTTGAAGGTATGCTGAAACGCATACTCGACCCTCACAAGAAAGTTCAAGAAGCTGCTTGCTCGGCGTTTTGTACTTTAGAGGAAGAAGCGGGTGAAAAGCTGGTGCCTTATTTGACGCCTATTTTGCAGAACCTAATGTTTGCATTTGGCAAATATCAGGCCAAAAATTTACTTATTTTGTACGATGCTATCGGGACGCTTGCTGACTCAGTCGGTGAGAATTTGAATCATCCTGAGCTTATTAAAATTCTCATGCCTCCACTTATTGCTAAATGGAATGCTCTGGACGATCGAAGTCGCGAGATTCTCCCGCTTTTCGAGTGTCTGGCGCCTGTTGCGCAGGCGCTTGGCAATGGATTTCAAGAATTTGCCGTGAATGTGTATGTTCGATGTCAGCGTATCATAGAGAATGAGCTGCTCGCTGACGCTATGTCGGAGCAAAGCCCGGACGAATTTGATGAGGGCGATGCGGAGCTTATTGTTTGTGCTCTGGACCTTATTTCGGGTCTGATTGAGGGATTACAGAACAATATTGAAGCTCTGCTCACTGGCTCAAATTTGTTAAATTTACTCATGAGCTGTGTGCGTCACGACGTGATGGACGTGCGGCAGAGTGCCATGGGCGTCGTGGGTGATCTGGCAAAACATGCACCAAACCTTCTTCGAAGCAGTCTCAGAGATCTCTTACCGGTTTTAATTGAGAATATTGACCCTGACCTTCCTACTGTATGCAACAATGCAAGCTGGTCGGTAGGCGAAATTGCCATCCGGATCGGCGTCGAGATGGAGCCGTATGTCGAAAGTTGCTTAGCTCGTCTTATCGGTATGATCAATCGGCCAAAGTTACCGCGCAACTTGGTGGAGAATTGTGCAATTACGATCGGACGACTTGGGTACGTTTGCCCAAGCGTAGTGGCGCCACACCTTCAAGAATTTGCCAAGTGCTGGTGCCGCGCGCTTGCTCATGTGCGTGCTCCAGAGGAAAAGGAGCACTGCTTTTTAGGGCTGTGCTACATGGTCAAAGCAAACCCGAACGGCATTGTCGCTGATTTTATGTTTATGTGCGGTGCTATTGCGTCATTGGAAGGTCCACAGATTCAGCACGCAGAGTTAAAAGACATGCTTTATCAGATCGTGCATGGCTTCAAAACGAGTCTAGGCGATAATTGGGCCGCATATTTCGCAAGTTTCCCGGAGCCCTTGCGGCAATTCCTTACGACTCGCTTCAATGTGTAGAAATGAATGATTTTGTGACGAAGTAAATGTGGATGACCGACCTCAAATGCAGGCAACAAACCATGAGTCAGCAAATAAATAGAAGTTGGCTTGTCACGGTAGGAGTAGGTTATAAGTAGTAGTAGTAGTCGTAGGCAGGTTAGCGAGTAGGATGGTAGAAGAAAAGTAGGTGATGATGTGACTGAGGTAGTAGCAAACAAATAGTTGAAGGTACATCAAATTTCGTTTAGTCAAAATATGGCTTCAAGCAGCAGAAGCATCAGCCATCTCAATATCCTGTTTCGCTACATCATTCCTATCAGTAAAATTTGCAGTTGATGCTTTCTTACTGTTGTGGTTGATAGATCCAATAGGGTCGTCAAATCTGAAATCATTCGCAAGAAACTCATTGAGTACCCTGGAGTTCTGTGGCTCATCACTATTGCCTGTGGTGTTTGTCGAGGTTGTGTCACCTATATCGTCCACCTTACTGTCATCATTACCGGAAGTTAACATCTTGTTGCTTTGTTGACCACCAGTAGCTAAATTAGCTTCACTGCTGCTAAGGATAGCAGAGGACATTGATGGCAATAAAGTTGGCGAGAACAACGGAGATGGCAAGCTTGAATGCCCGGGAAACGGTAGTGGCAATATTGGCAAAGACGACTTTTCTTCGCTTTCAGCTTCCTTCGCTAAAAAATCGAGAAATGTTGGGCTGAGCATAGTGAATCCGCTTGCAGATCCTCTTCGGCCTCGCGATCTTCTGCTTGGTGGAAAAATGCCCATCGCTGTATCTGATCCGATTGAAGCTATGAGATTTTAGCCCACTTAATTATATATGTTTTGCCATTAAACTCACCTGTGCCACCTCTTCTAGGCGGCACCTCAATCGGTGGCGGTGGAATCGCACGCTGACTCAGCGTTGACATTGAACGAGTTGTTGTAGAAACGGGAAGCGTTTCAGACTCGATTGAAGCGACTTCTCCGACCATTTCTTCGTATCGGCTATAAACGTCACTTACAGTCTTCCCCGGAATGGCTGCTGCGATTCTTGCCCACGGATATGATCTACCTCCGGCCCACCGTGCAAGAGCTGTCTCGAAAGCTTTGTCCTCATGAAATGTCCAAGGCTTTGATTGTCGACGCAAAGTAGTGAGTTCCTTTTGATGTTGTGGATAATGCAACGCTCGATTGTGATATTGCGGTGAAAATGGACTACGCATTGACTGAGCACACTCAAACGCTGCAGCATTCAAAGTCCTGCTGTTTCCAGTTGTACTTGGAACTGATCTTTTGCCTCCTCTCGGATCAAAACTTTTTATTAACTGGTAGTTTTGTCGGCTCACGTTATTGTGACCGCCTGCACTTAATGTATTGCGACTGGTTTCGGCGGATGCAGGCGATTGCTGGATTAGTCGCATAAGATACTGCCGTCCATGTGTACGCACCTCCTCAATTGTGCGCGAGCCAACAAATGCAGTGATATGTCTCCATTCGTCTCCTGACTTTCTTGAGCCGTAAAGCTCCAGTGCTTGCATGAAACGTCCATGCTCATCTCGACGCCATTCTGATCGACCGCTGGCTAGAGTCGAGTAGTGAGTATTCTCGCACAAATCTTCACCGCTATTACGACTATGTCTTGCATCGAAGTCTGATGATGCTTCTTGTTGCATGGCATTGAATGCCGGCAGAATTTATACAGCCAGGGATGATGTTTTATAAGTAACAAGTACTGACGAGTACTAAACGAGTACTGTTGCTACGATGTGATAGCGGAATCCTGGAAAGGCCACTTTTTAACTGACCAGACGCAAAAAGCAAGATACGATTCGATCAATTAACCGGAATGTTGCCATTGTACGGGCGACGGTACATGTCTGACTTTGTGAGTAAGGTTGGTCGAATCTACATGTAGGTCGCGCCACAGCATTGATTCTCGATAACCATAAAATGAATTAGAATGCACACATAGCCTACTCCTACTCATTTCTTACTTTCACTGAATATTTCTTGGACCGACATCCAAGAAATTTAAAATTGATCTTGTAGATGACAGACGGGATAAAAATTCATAGCAATCAATTCCTCATGTCTTCAAAATTTAGCAGCAAGTCTCAAATATCTAAAGTTACAAGCTATTAGCAGCTTAATTACAATGGATTGCTGTGTGCCTCGCAAAGAGTGAGCTGTAAATCAATGAGTCTGTGGTGTAATCACACGGAGGATGGTTTCATTAGCTTTAACAAGAGTAAAATTGATAGACCAAGAAGTATCTTGTATTGAGGCAAGCTATGAATATCAAGTGTGACCTTTATCATAGTCAAGTCTTATGGAATATAATATCTGTTCACTATATTCGATAGTAAGACTGTATGAAATGCACGATGTGAAGCAAACAGCCTACATGTCACACAGACCTCTTCATTACGAAGTCTTTTTATCCTCACCAGGTCCAGTATTGTTGTACATCTGAGCTATACGCAAAAGTGGAATGTGTACGTAGGAAGCAAAAAAACATCTTAGCTGCCGCATCACCGTGTTACTCACGAGGGCTACATATGTGGCACTATCGAACATCTGCGTATTGCGCGCGCCCAACTTTCTCGGCCGAAGGGTTTGTGATGTCGATTTTACATGCGAATTTGTTTGGCAAAGCTCTCATTGAGCCCCAGAGCTGGAGCGGTTTACTGAGAAAGAAGAAGATGCAATACCACCTCGCAGAGGGCGATGTCAATAGTATGCTGCTATTAGCGATGGGACTCGCTATACCGGCTTGATTGATGTCAGAATCAAGGTCCCGGCTGTCTTGAATCTGTAAGAAGTCCCAGCAAATTCAGGACGTCGTTCAATTATCAAAACAGCAAATGTAGGATGATGAAGCAAAAAGACATACGATATCCGAGCGGCAGAGGCGGGGACTGTCAGAGGTTCCAGCTGTGCTCGAGTGTATGCGTTCTAGCAATTTGTCTGCCAATACAGACTATTGTTTCTCTGACGTCGATGAGACCGCTTTTCGGAGTTGCTGCATTAGGAAGCGGGCCTACGAACAGACCACGCGAAGATCAGAGTCATCAACATTGGCGATAGCTTTTGTTCCATAGGTCAAAAGAAAGGGACTTGACCAACTAATGCAGTGCACATCATGCCGACATACCCCAGCTATTCACAAATTTTCTTACACCCACTGGGGTGCGACAAAACAGGTGAACTTCGTGAATGAGAGCCTCTTTATTCCTCAATTCTGAACCTTACAAATTGTATCGGCATGCCCATATTGTCTGGGAAGACTCAGCTTTTGCGATAGAATATGCTATACTCCAAGCGGTCGACAGGCACTAACGCGCCATCGCGTCGAGGTACCGCCAGATCAAAGTAACATATCAAAAGTTTCCACTTCATGCCAGCTCAATGCGGTGGTTGATGCGCTTTTGCGTCGGCTCGACTATACACGGCTTTTTTTTCGTTTTACAGCTAGACAAACCAGCTTCAGTGAAGTAGATATCAGACGGGAGTGTCGTTTGACGCTTCACTTTAAAAAAGTGTTAAGTTTGACGTAGGCAACGAGCTGGATACCCATCACCTAAATTGCTTGCTGTCTATCAACAGCCCTGTCGTTTCTATGAGCTTGCTCGTACAGTTATCTGCTAAGCTCAAACTTGATGTGCGACCCAAATATTGGGAAGTGCGTTGCACCGGGCCAACCTTGCCTGTTCTCCAGGAAATCCAAAGACAGAGGATAGTAAGAAGAAACGACGCCGAGGCAATTTTGACATAGTGGGGCCTCAAGTTCCATGGATTTTGGATTGAAAATGTTCCTTCCACTTTGCTGGATACAAGTATACCCCTGTGAAACCGCAAGCTCGCTTCCATTATACATAATAAGAACCATTCCCTGATCATCGAGTAGTGCTGGTAAGGACATCATTTTACAGCTGACTCTCGTGAGCCCCATCGGTTGTGGCGATACGTCGAATCTTCAAACGAGTATTATCGTGTGGTCAATACTGAGATGAGTAACGTGTTTGGCAGGTCAAGGCCTCCAACGCGATATAGAACTGTATCACTCGCCGGGAGCGGAAGGCGATCCAGCTCTGAAGACGATTAAAAACTAAGTATGTCTCGAAAATAGTTTCTCCCGTTTAACTGACTCGTTAGATTGGGCCGTGGTAATCTTCGACACCGTCCAAGCACAGGATGCGCCCGCATTTTTATCGGGGAGTTGAGAGTGTAGCTTGACCCCGCTAGAGCTGGATCCACAAACGCTTCGATGTGTAGTGCAGCGGGACTGCCGTAGCTCTTTGCATAAAAGAAGCTAAGCTAAGGTCACCGACCTTACGGTCTATACTAGAACCAGAATGATTGTAGCGGATCGCGATCCTTTAGCTCCAAGAGTACCCAGAACCTCAACCCAAGTCAAATACATTCTTCCGTTTAAAATCCAAACTGTATTTCTTTTGTTTTTCTCGCGGCAGAGCCACCTATAACCATTTTTTATGTTTTCCAGATTAAATAGTGAAACCTAATTAAAAGGCATGCTGTCCCGCCACATAGTGGCATCGTGTTACGTTGTAGCCACACCATTGTGTGGTCACACCATGTTGTGTGACCTAACCTTTCATACCAGGGACGTGTATTCCCGTTACTCTCTCATTCATCAAAATCGTGAATACCCACATAGCACATTAAACTTTCGTCTCTTACGAGGCGCGCGTGTCTAAGATGTCTATTATGTCTCCAGGACCTTCTTTACACATTCTCTGCTCAAGGATCCCTGTGTCTCTGACACAAAAGACACCCAGCCTTGCTGGTTCCAAAAGCGCCCGTAGGCAGTACCCTTTTCGTCTCCAGCACACAGTGCAACTCTGGACAGTACGTCCTTAGGTTTAGCAGGTATGCCTAGAAGAATTCCTGATTTCGCGGCTTCAAGGAAATGGCACCCCAAATCCCCGACAACGGGGCACCGCAAACCGCGCCCATTACGGGCGACTGAATACCACGTTGACAATCTGGAAGAATTCGACTACGAGTCGGATACTCCTTTCCCAGGATGGGAAGAAGAGGAGAGCGAGGTGCACCAATGGCGCGGCGTGAGCCCTGCGCGAACCTTGCGGACACCATGTCCGTTTCCCGACCTCTTGACTTCCGAAGGAAGAGTAATCAATACTAATTGCCTCGATGAGGCGCAGGAGCAGCAGTCCGAGGCTGCCCACAGGACGGCTCTCATGCACTCACACCCACGGTTGGTCGTGTGGAATACTCTGCGGTTCCCGCTACTGAAGCGGAAAACTCGATCACTCAATTGTTAGCCGTCTGCATAGTCAGGTCCTCTGCCACTACACAAGTCGAGCTTGACCAACGAAAAGTTTTCCGAGTTCGCTTCTTGGTAACTCAAGAAGTCTCAATAGATAGTTACCGTGCTCGACTTTGCGCTCAAAGAGGAGGTGCTCTTGCACCTGCAATGCGGACCATCCCCGTGGTGCTTGCCCCTGACATAACCGCTGCAGAGGATGAAGAGCTATTTCAGCGATGGGTGCAGCTGCACCGGAAACTTTATTTGCTGTCTAACTTACCACGGAGCCATAAGGAGGTGGACGCGCGCGTGTCCGGTTCGAGTTTGCCAAACTCGAGGCGCAACACCGACGTCTTTCGTAATATCGCCCTGCGACGTATGTATTAATCCATCACGCTTGAGCGAGCTCTGTGGTCTCTCACACAGATGAGTCTGCGACCACAGCAGCTCAGAGTCATAGCTTGTGCTCAGCTCATGGCCCTTCGGCCCCAGCTATTGCCAGAAAGCGCGGAGCGTACGACGACGCGGAGCATCAGGCTCTTTCTGATCATAAGCGTTCACGACGTCTGAGAAGTCTTGCCGAAGTGGCACCTCAAACTCCCACAGGTTCTCGGAGTTTGAAAAGCCCGCCACCTCACAAGATAGTGAGTTCGACCCTGTCGACGAAGTCGACCCACAAGGCGAACCACGTGATAGTAGATGTAACCATTCTCATCGAGAAGAGTCGGTGGCGGACGATGACGACTTGGCAATCGCTGTTCGGTGACTCACAATGCTCTTCGAGCTTTTAAGGGCTAGGTCCGTCGCCATTGGGGCTCCGCTGAGCATCATGATGAGGTCTCATATCGCTGTGCGGAAGACCTCGAGATCTCGGAGCACTTTGTGCACCGACTGCCTCACTTATCGTGCTGTGTTGGAGCGGCTCCTAGCCGTTGAGAAGATGAATGCGTCACTTCGTGCGACGGTGGAGCGTCGGGCGCGGTTGAAAATGGAAACTGTTGCACTCCATGCTCAAAACAGTTGCTGGTTCAGCTACTGGGTGGTCGAGCGCCTGTGTGCGCCCACACTAAACATCGGGTGGGCGCTCATTCTTCTCGAAAGGTTTAGCGTATATGCAAGGCCCCGCTTGGCCACGGCCTTAAAAGGTTCGATAAACTATGGACGGAGCTTCGCTCTAAAGACAGCAGAAGCTGCATGTTTATGAAGGTATTTTCGAGTTTTATAAAACCAAGTTCTCGACCTCAAAGGTTCCAGCAATTCTTCTGCTTCTTCCGTCTGCATATTCTTTCTGTATGTCTTGGCTATCAGCTATCGCATTGCGGACGTGTTAAATGACACTCAATATTGTCGACCAGACCTTTCCAGTTAATCATGGGTCTTTGTCAGAGACAATTGACTCCGGATGTCGAAAGAAACGATCGACAAACAGCGTCCTTGTACCCACACCGTCGATGGTGTCCGGCACCGCTGCAAGATGAGCTATCTTGCTCAAACGGTTCATCAAGACCGCCATGCTCGTGTTGTTCGCCAAGTCCTTCGGCAGGCCAAACAAGAAGTCCATACTCATGGACTACCAACTCCCGGAGGGTACCGGAAAACTGGCATTCGAAGAGAGCTTCACCCTTTGACACGCCTAGCACATGCGCACATATGTGTTCGTCCATTTGTACTGCTTGGGCCACCAGTAGTGGCAACTAACAGAGCTGCCCGTCTTCTCACGACCAAGATGACCACTGAGTGAGGTGTCGTGGGCCTCATAGAGAATCCTGCACTTTAAATCCTCATCGTAAGGAACCACAATTTGTGGCGTATCCGTCGAGTGGATGCTATCATACAGCAATATGTTATCTAACAAATATCGGTGCATTCGTGCACGCAGTCGCGACGACAACTTCTTGCCCGAGTTTCCAAACATCTTGCTCTCGAGAGCGCTAAGCACATATCATCACCCGCGTACGCGGCGCGGATCAAATCCGTCACGGACGACGCCACCGTCGCGACATGCGCAAGCTCATAATCTGGTCTGCGTGACAACGCATCAGCTAAAAAATTCTACTTTCCTGGCTTATACTTCACATCGAAGTTGACTTTAGCAAAAAAGGGGAGCCACCTGGCCGTCCTCAGCGAGAGTTTTGGCGACTGAGTCGCAGGGCGTAATGTCGCATGTTCTGTGTAGATCACAAACGGCTTTGAGCCAAGCAGGTGCATCCTAAACTTGATCAGT
>NW_020187168.1:136469-136563 GCF_900000015.1 Plasmopara halstedii | reverse complement strand
CGCTTCGGACTTTGCCATCGGCTGTGCACTGCTGCAAGCAGATGCCGAGGGGCGAGATTGGGTGATTGCGTTCGAATCTCGCCAGCTTAAGGCT
>NW_020187168.1:136344-136459 GCF_900000015.1 Plasmopara halstedii | reverse complement strand
GCGTCATGAGATCGACCTGGTTCCGGGAGCCAAATACTGCGTAACACGCCAATGGCCCTGCCCAAGGAGTAGTGCGACGTCACTGACCCCTTTTCCGTGCGAAACACGACGCAGC
>NW_020187168.1:136115-136214 GCF_900000015.1 Plasmopara halstedii | reverse complement strand
CGCCGAATCTTTCGGCAGGCCAAACACAAAGTCCAAACTCATGGACTACCAGCACCCAATGGGTACCGGTAAGCTGGCTAGCGGCGCGGTCGCAGTTGA
>NW_020187168.1:135848-136105 GCF_900000015.1 Plasmopara halstedii | reverse complement strand
CAAACTCCCACGAGTTTTTGGAGTCGGGATATCCCCGCCACTTCACCAGATATTGGGTTTGACCCTGGTGGCGACACCGTCTCAATAGACGATCCACGTGATAGTGGACGTCACCGTTCTCATCGAGAACAGTCGGTGGGCGGGCGGTGACTCGTGATGCTCTTCGAACCCTTGAGAGCGAGATCCTTCGTGATCGGAGCTCTACGGAGCGTCATGCTGAAGTAGCATATCGCTGTGCTGACACTCTTGACGATTGG
>NW_020187168.1:133680-134742 GCF_900000015.1 Plasmopara halstedii | reverse complement strand
GCATCAGCCAAAGCATTCTGCTTTCCCGGCTTATACTTCACCTCGAAGTTATATTCCGTAGAGAAGGATAGCCATCTAGCCATCCTCTGCGAGAGGTGAGGCGACTGAGTCGCAGTGCTTGGGGAGGCATGATCTGTATAGATCACAAACGGCTTGGAGCCGAGCAGGTGGACCCTATTTGACAAGTGCATACTTCATCGCAAGTAGCTCCTTGTCATGAACTGGTTAGTTCTTCTCTGCAGCTTTGAGCTGTCGAAATTCGAACGCGATCACCCGATCTCGCCCCTCGACGTCTGCTTGCAGCAGTGCACAGCCGATGGCAAAGTCCGAAGCGTCACAGACGACGCTGAAAGGACGATCGGGGTCTGGCAGCGCCAGTATCGCTGCATGCAGCAGGCTGTCTTTGAGTCAAAAGCCTCCTGATGTTTGGTGTTCCAACGCCATTTCGCATCCTTTTAAGAAGATTGGATAATAGCAGGGCCATTTCTGCGTAATCTACGCTGTACTTGTGCAAGTAGTTGGCGAGATCAAACCACTTACGCAAGTCCTTTTGGTTCTTTGAAACCGGCCAATCTACAATGGCCTTGACCTTAGCGGAATCCGCTCGAAGGCCACGCTTCCAAATGAAGCACCCTATAGGGGAATCTCTTTTGCGCCATAGATGCACTTGTCTGCATTGGCGTACAGTTTGTTCGTGCGCATGCATTCGAGCACCGCTCTTAAATGGGCGATGTGGTTCTCCTCATCTGTCCTCCCGTGCTTCGCACGACTATGAACGAAAATGTCGTCAAGTTTGTGCATACGCTCTGTGGGGCCTATACAACTGCGTCACAAAACGATCAAATGTTGCTGGCGCATTTGACAGCCGTTGGGCCATCACCAGCCACTCTGAGCATGCCGCTCGAAGTGCTCACCGCTGTCAGCGGACTATCACTCGGTCTCATGAGCACTTGGTAATACCCATCGACCAAGTCGAGTGCACTGTACTTCGTACATCCCCCCATGTTGTTCAGAAGAACATCCTTTCTAGCAAGCGGCGTCTGTGCCGAAGTGGTGGCAGCA
>NW_020187168.1:133147-133670 GCF_900000015.1 Plasmopara halstedii | reverse complement strand
TGATGGCGAAGTATGACCCTGCAAGGAAGGATTTCCTGCGGCAAGCAGAGGAACTCACACAATTTGCTCAACACGTGAACAGTGAATGGAACACGCACGTAGGCATGGATCTTGGGCAGAATACAGCGAATTACAGCCAACTTACAACTGGCAAGCGTTACGCCTGTGGGAAAAAGGGTCATCATGCAAAAGATTGTCGTTCTACTAAACAGGGTTATACATCAAAAGGCGACAAACAAGTCAAGTTTGCACTTTCACTACTTGATGATGGATGGTCAGAAGGTCGTGTCGAAAATCAACGATGAAGAGGTGATTAAGTGGATACTGGATTCCGGATCCGGTCAACACTTAATCGGCAACATCGTGGCTATTCAATGCGAGAAAAATAGGCATCAGTTGTACCATTCCAGACGGTACCAAGCTCAAAGCCACCTTAGAAGGGTTGCTCACCTGCACAGTGAGTAACATTGAACGAGAGGTACAACCCACATTTGTACGTTACATCAAGGGATTGTCAAAGAAG
>NW_020187168.1:122487-133137 GCF_900000015.1 Plasmopara halstedii | reverse complement strand
TGTACATGTTTACAGAAGAAAAATTAAAAGTTTTATCACAAAAGTCAGGATTATATTATTTTTGTACAAATTTTTACAAAAATACAAATTTGTATTGTATCCGTTCCACGCCGGCAGAGAGTACGGTCTGGAGACCTGCTCGCGCGAATAAATGACGAGTAGAGCTCATCTCCAGTCTTCTCTGCCTCATGTCGTTACCAGTTTTCAAAAGCGCTCTCTAGACGCAGAGAAAACGTAACGAGGATTGAGGTCTTGGCGTTTTGAAAAACCACCGCGATGGACAATGAGGCCATGACGTCGCTGCTGCAAGGTCGCGACGCTCATGCTGCCACGTCGTCTCGCTTTGATGCTTCTACTTTGCCATTTTCCCTCAACTACATGGACCAAGCGGTCATTCGGGCACTCCCGAATGCAAACAAGGTACTAGCTCTTCTGCACACGATTTATGGTCTCTGCCAACAAGTTCAAGACCGACCTCAAGCCTGTTTACATGTCCACACGAGACTACATCAAGCTTTTGTAACAATCTTAAGCGCCGTCAAGCACAAATCGCTACGCGATGATTTTCATTTATCGCATTTTCTTGTGCTACTTTATCAAATTAGAGCAGTGCTGGATCAACACTTAAAACACCCGAATCTCGTGGCCAAAATGGCAGCTAGTCGACGACTATTGTCCGAATTAGCTCGAGTACATCGTGAGCTGAATCTGCTACTTGAAAGCAATGGTTTGGCTGGTGGCACTAGTCCCTTACTTGTGTGGAAGCAACAGTTTGCAGCTGACAGAGCGCAGGACGAAAAGTCGCTGCACGATACCTTAATGGGGCTATTGTCGACTCCAACCTTTGTCAATAAAGAATTTGATAATGATCGTAGTCAAGCGCTAGTGCTGTTGGAACTTGTTGCTGAATTCGCAGCCACTGATCCACCCAGAGGTCATTCGTCCCAGCTTCTAGAGACACTGCGAATGACTCATCGACGGATCTCTAACTTGTGTGACATTCACCTTCGGCGAGTGCCGAGATGGTTCTTACCGTCGTGTGAGGTATCTTTTTCTCTTTTGAACCATATCATAGGCCGCTCGCATGGGTCTTTTGGGTCGACACTTCATCGTGGAGAAGCCTATCGATATGATTATGATCGTCAAGGAACTTTAGTTAGCAGTGCCACATATACTGTCGCTGTCAAGTGTCTATGGGCACTCCCTGATGTCCAGTATCACATTGTAGAGCAGCTTTTTTCACGTAGTGGAGTGTCTAAGTGGACGCGAGTTCGACATCCAAATGTGGTGACGGTACGAGGAGCTTCACATGCTGCGACTCCGCCATATCTGGTACGAGACTTTACAACTTATGGTGGATTGACCTCATATCTTGAAGCACTGGAAACAAGAGCGAAGCAATGTACTAAATTAGAGTATTCTGAGAAGCTGGAGACGTTAACGTGGCAACTTCTTTATGGTGCCAGTCGTGGGCTTCTACATTTACACGAAGAACACAATATTGTACATGGTGGATTACGTTGCAACAATATTCTTGTTGACAAAAAAGGTCGGGCTGTTATTGCTGACTTTGGATTGTACACGCTGGCCTGCGACGCGCGCGATTCGGAATTGACGGAATATTTTCAACTTGATGTATTTGATGCGGAAGCTGAGGAATTGATTCGATGGCAAGCACCAGAATGCTTACGAGAGCATGTGGCGTATCGTAAGTCTCAGCAATCGCTATCGAAGGCTGACTTGCCAGTAGCTTTGAACGATGCAAGTGCCTCTGCCACTTCGTTTGCCACCGATGTGTATGCTTTCGGCATGTGCATTCTGGAAGCGCTGACTCGCACTGTTCCATGGGCAGGCTTAGATATAGCGAAGATTCGCACTCTGAAGGGGAACCTCAATCTTCTACCGCCTCGACCAACACATATATCCACTCGTGCGTGGACGCTCATTGAAAATATGTGTGCAGCTGATCCAAAGCATCGAATTACGCTAAGTGAGGCTTCTCAAGAGTTGAAACGACTTGGCTATGGAAATCGAGCCGTGGCCCGATCGCACGAGAGTAGCTTAAACGATTTACAGGGTCTCCCAGTTCCCAGGTTGAATCAAGTAGCCGATGCATTGATTAAAGTAAATCGAGAACTTCAACTCTTAGGTGACGTAACTCAATCGTGTGATAGTGATAAAATTGGTCCAAACATCGATGACGCTGTTAGTATAAAGCATGCAAGCACATTGCTTGATGAAGTATCACAAGAGCTTAAGGGTACATTGGTCGAGTCTTGCAACGAAAGTGATGTTGACTTGGAAGAACTTGAAGAACAGACATCTCAGAAGCTTGATCAAATGTCAAGTTTTCTTCATATTGTGTCTCAAGAGCTAACGCGACCTGGTATGAATGATAAAAGATCCAGCGACTCACGCGGAGGTAACACTTTCAAGGTCGTTTCAATGGTACAAGAAACTCTGGCCGAATTGTCCATTTTGGCATGTAATAGTGAAAAGCTTTTGGCGACTTCAACGGCATTGACTACCGCCAAGCATTTTGATAGTTTATCTTCCGCTCGAGATTCATTTGTCGAGGAAGTGGTTGGTCTTGATCTTCCAGCATCAAGTGATGTAAGAATGATAGAACAGACGAGTCGACGGGTAGAGAAAATTGTGTCAGCCTCGAGAGACTGTCACCCAGATATGATCTGCGAACAAAAAAACTCAATTGTGGGTGGTGAGAAATTAAGCAACATTTGGGATTTATCACGAGAAAAATTGAAGGCGACGAAACATCCATCTTACGATATCGTTAGTTCTTTGCATTGTGCACTTGATCAAGGCGATGTGATTTACAGCAGAGATGACAGATTAAGTCAGAAATTACGCGGAGATGATAAATCAGAACTTTCTACGGTCAAAGTTAGCAGCAACCGCTCTCTCGACGAACAGCCAGAGCAAGAATTGGACAACGACGCCGTTAGCCTTGAAACAGGCAATGTCATTGAAATTATCCATAATCTCTTAAGCAGTGACGAGAGAGATTCCGACTGTGAGTTACACAGTGAAATTGCTATCGATGAAAACGCGTTATCGATTGTTCCTGCCGAATTTAAGACCGCTTTAATCTATGACGGAGATATCGACCCAACGGCACCACATTACTCAACCATGCTGCTTCTTGAGCGTCTTCGGACAGAGAAGCCAGATGAAACTAGCTTTGTTGACACGTTGGTGGCCTTAAAAGATGCTCTAGAGCTCTCGACTGCGTCGATATTTGTAGAGCGCGAGGGTCTTCTGACATTAATGGAGCTGGTATGGAGAAATTACGACGAAAGATGCACAATGTGCGCTCTGGAGCTTTTAAAGCTTATTGCTGGCTTTGGAGTCGACTTTGTAATTATACTTATCCAATCAAAGCTTGTTAAGATTCTTCTTGCTGTGATAAAGCATCGATTGTCTCCCCAACAGGTAGAATTTGCTGCCTCGTTTCTGCTTGAGATCCTCATTGAGAATGACGAAGCGAAAAGACAGTTGTGGACATGCTGCGGTGTTGATGTGATGGAAAATAGCACCGTGATAAATCGACGTTTAGTACAGGAAGTGAAGGGTACAATGGCCAAATTTAAGCGGAATGAAGGCATTAAGTGTCTGGAGAATGGTGAGTTTCATCGTGCAATTGACGAGTTTACGGAAGCGATTTCACTGGATCGCAAGCGTGCCGGATACTACGCAGACCGAAGGTATGTGTTGAATTGCTTCGGCTGAAAGTTTGAAGTCTGAGTGGGAGTTGGTATTGTCTTAATGTGAATACAGCTCGGCGTACATGGAAGCAATGATGTTCGAAAAAGCAGCTGATGACGCTTTCCGCTGCGTGCGATATAATCCGTACGATGTCACGGGATACTTGCAGCATGGACTAGCGCTCAAGGCGTTGGGCAAGTACAAGGAAGCAATTGCGTCGCTGCGAAAGGGATTACAGGTCGATCCAAAGTTTACGAAGATTCGTGGCATTATCAATGAAACGGAAAACCTTTTAAAAAAAAGATTAAAAGGAAAAAATGCTACGACTGTGCTACGCCAAATGACGGCTGTCGAGTTCGCGAAATTAAAGCAAAAGGATGGCGATGATGCACTTCGTAAGAAGGATTTTAGATTTGCGATCGAATGCTACACCAAAGCACTTGAACTCAGCCCAAAGAACGACTGGATCTACCTTCATCGAAGCATTGCTTACGCTGCCTGTGGAGATCATTCCAAGGCTATCGAAGATGCATCCAAGTGCATCCGGATCAACTACCGTCAGGTAGAGGGATACTATCGTCTAGCGTTGGTGTTACACGCTTCTGGTCAACACGACCAGGCGCTAAACACATTGTATCGAGGGCAGGAAGTGGACTCTCGACACGCTGGCATTACTCGTTTTATCAGCCAGCTTGAATCTGAAGAAGCAAAGGCAGCACAACTGCCATTAGCCGAGTGGTTTAAGCTGAAAGGCTATCGAGCGTTTCAGCTTCGTTCGTATGAAGACGCTATCAAGTTTTACACAAAGGCGATCAACGCGTCCCAGTCCGATGACGACGAGGTCGTGATGCACTGTTATTTGTACAGGTCGCGAGCTAACCAGACGCGAGGCGAATTTGCTGCTGTGATTGCTGACTGCACGTATGTGTTAGATCGTCGTCCTGGAAACGTGTTTGCCCGGCTTCGACGAGCAGATGCGTACGAGCAGCAGCGCGACTTTCACATGGCGCTTGAAGATATCCGGAAGCTGGTGGCATTCAATCCAAATTACAAAGATGCTCAGGCTCGTCTTTGCGTATTAGAGCATCGTTGTAGACTCCTGCCTGGATTTTCAGAACAAAAGATTGCTATTGAGTCAGACTTAATAACCACGACGCAGACGGACTAGTGCTATCTACTACCGATACTTTTGTTTTGAGGGGAATACACAAGCAAACTTTGAGTTCAGCCTATTGGGCTGCTTGAAGAGCGATCAGAAAACTAAATTATATGCAAAAAAGATTCATATTTATCGTACTATTTCATAGCGGAGAAGTCGATTTAGTCTCCATGATTAAGGTGGCATTCTACTCTAACACTTTGTGCTTAAATGTAAGGTTATTCGGCACAATCATTGCTTACAATGATTGCACGACCCTGCACCTACATATTCGGTCTTTATATTATATTATATCACTTGCGTGAATATGCCTCTCTATCGGGTGTAAATACCCAAGTTTGAGGCGAAATGACAAATCAAGTATTTTAAAGGGAAAAACGTTTACTTCGACTTTATATCCCATCTGCCGAATCCATTATTAAGGTTGTGACTTCCTGCTATAAAGGCATCATTCCCACGGGAGCTGTGGCAAAATGCGTTCAAGGCTCCAAATTGTCCACGAGGGCTAAAAGACGCAACACATAAGTGCAGCATTTCTGTCTTACATTTTGAGTGATGTACGAAAATTACTCCTGTGAGACTACAGTACTTTCTCGTGTCCAGCTACCTAGCTTCGTTTCAAAAACGTCACGACTTATCGACAATGCCACAAAGTCAAATTTCGTAAAATAAGTATGTCAAAAACCTTGGCTTAGCAATAAAACACCACTACCTACCATCTTTTTTGTGCTGAATTGAAGGAACTGGCAACACCATGAATCAGTTAAGGGGACAGATTTTGTGTTTTCGCCTTTGACATTGAATCGTTTTCTACTACCATGGAAGTGTTATGTGCGCTGTGATCTGTGAAGAAAAGTGACGAGCTGCTATCATGTATAATCAACATTTTGCAACAATAAAAGCTAATTTCTTATTGTAAACTGCTGCGACACAATAGCCGGGAGTTGGGCTCGAACACAAAGCTCACGAGGTATTTAGTTGCATCGATGAATGATTCGGCGAACCAACTAATGAAATACTGCACTATGGATGGGCACGTTTACTAGCAAATTCTTGAGTTTATATTGTAGTGAGGGAGGACCTTTATGATATCATTTTAAATGAAAAACCGTGATGATAAATTTCGCCCACAAGAAATAAAAACATTTCTTCTTGACTATCATGAACAACCTGATAGCATGATTTTCGGAGCTGATCGCCACACAATCAGCGGGCAACAAATTTGCGAATACTATGGTGACAACAGCAACTACGTGTACTTTGATTTTCTCGCGTGACCAAGGGTTTGGTTGTGCGAGTTTTCGCCTTCCGCGACCTGTACAAGCATTAAGAATTAGTTGCACATTCCCTCGCGTATCAGAGTCGATAATGGTCCTCTGGCGTCTATGTCTCGTATCGCAGAGCTAAACGCTTCTGACTAAGATGGCACTTGTTCCTTGTGTGTACCAGCGATTGAAACACTTGCAACTATAACAATGGCAAATACAAAAAAAGAGTCTTCGATTCCAGCGCACAGCCAACGAACGACCTTTTCTTAATTTGGTCAACCATAGTAAAATTAATTTGCACTACATGCCACAACAACTTGGGCTCAAGTGGCCGATACGCCTTTAAGCTTCGATAACCATACTCAGCCCAATCATATATCAATCTACCATGGCTTTGTATTACATTCGATTGTGCACATTTGCATTTTAATTTTTTCCGTCACTTTAACGTTTTTACTTTCGCAGAGCCAAACACAGTCTAGTATTCGCAATTTGACATGTCGCGATGCAATTGCCCACGTCGAAGCAACAAAGGACACAAGACACCACTACAAAATTTTACAGCAGCATTTAAGCCAGTAGATAAACGCTTAAGAAAATGAATTTTGCATCCGTGGAAGACATGAACAACAATAAGACCGAGTCAGCTATAAGGATCCGGCAGCTACAACTTGAGCACTTAGCAAATCAGCACATCTTCAACAATAAGTCAATAGCAAAAAGTCGAAAAACTTCCCAGTTTACTTAATAAACCTATACGTGCAAAAATTTCCCAAGCACACCTGCACCTGCTTAGCCACGGAACGTGCACGGACGTGAGGCCTTAAACACCGTATTGTGGTGCTTATGAGCGGCACGTGGCAGACGGTGGGACAGTGGAAACGAAATTTTTGAATCGTGAAACTGTTGCACATTAAGTTTCTTTGTGTCCTTGGCCGCAACAATGGCAGTGCGCATGATCTGAATTGAGCGAGGGCGGGCACGGTGGCGGCCTGCAAGCTCCGAGTACATTTGCTCGACAGCTTTGCACAACGTCACATCGCGATATTCCTTGTACATATTGTGGGTACCGCTACGCGAGTTGTAGCGGATCCAGATACCATAATTGTTCACCACACGACGATTCTTTTCAGTTATCTGCAGGCAATACATTATGATACAATGGTCAGACAATAATCCAAAAAATGCCTACAAGTCCTCGTCCTGTGCTATCGGTTGTTTAGAAACTGAGCTTACGAGAGATACCCCTCATTTTGAGTCCGGTCAGAGCTAAACAACGGATCACACCGCGATCTCACTCGACGACAAAGCGGTTTGCAAGCTGGAGTGAAGAGTGGCATGAGGGAAACCGACAGATCTTCACTCTCATGGCAGGCAAGCGCTTATGAAAAGGTCGTCAGGAGGACAGTACAACACACCAATCATGAATGTGCCATACATAGGACGAGGAGAAGAAGACATATTCTACGACCTCGATCAACCTCTCAGTAGTATATAATTTTTACTGACTGAGAGGATTTGAAATTCGATGAAGCGCGCAGACGAACCTCGTTAATGTCCAAAATCTCGCCCGTGGTCTTTTTCATCTTTTTCATCTGGTGCAGAAAGTACCAGAAGCGAGACTGAGCCAGTACCGGGTTCGGTGCAAAAAGCTTCATGCGATACGCTGGCGGATTTGGCTCCTTCTCAGTGGGGGCTTTGCGGCCAACGACTTGGAACTGACGGATCTGTTTGCATCGTCCGAGACGCAAGCAGTACAGAAGCGGGTTATTAGACTGATACGCAGAAGTGTTTCAAATTAAATGGGAGAGCAGACAAACCGGCATTGTTCTGCTTGAGGGAGTCTTTCGGGAATGATTCGGAAGTATATGTTATGGTTGATAGTCGACTTTAATGGTGGTGACGTGCTCATCCATTTTTGACCAATGCATGGAAGAATCAGAAATGAATCAGTAGGTCTGATTGATTGTTATAACATTCAGTAAGTAATAATTAGGAAGCAAAATATTGCTATAATAATTGTGTATACTGTACCAGCGTTTTCGTATCGTAAAAACTCCCGACTAATCACCGCATAGATCTCTCCATTCTGCTCATCTAAAGTCATTGCATAATTGATTGGTGATACGAATCTTCGTAAAAACGTATACACATTCCTCGCGTCGATATACTCAACACCATGCATGTGGCCTCTACTGGCAGCTCCGTTCGTTGCCGCAGTGCTGCAATCCTTACTTAATTCATGGATTATTAGAAGTTTTCATGATGACATACGGCACCTGCAATTCACGAGAAGCCTTCGACCATGATCACGACATGCCCATTCCAAGCAATAATTATATCGTGTGAATCTTTGGCTTACCAATCGACCGAATGCTGAAAAATCAAACATCTGATTCTGCCATCACTATCAATCATCGAATGATTAATTTATACACTTAACAGTGAAGCGGAACAGATCTGAATGACATTCAGTGCTTTACGGCAACTTTCGTCACTTTGAATGGCTTTTCTTTCAAGGCTAAGCTTTGTTACAATGATTATCTTCAAGTGCGATATTTAACATCGTAGCACCCAGTAGCGTTTAGATTTAAACAGTGCAGAAGCGTGGAATGCTTTCTGGCAGCAGTAAATCAAGCTCTCGGACAGTACATCTTCAAGCCCCTGGACTGTATCCCGCTGTTGCAAGTGGTATTTATTTATGAAAGATATAACTCAAGATGAGTTTGGTTGCCTGATTTGTTATAACCACCATTTGAAGCAGCACCAGTTGCATTTGTTGAAGACTTGATGTTAATCGAGCACGGTACATTCTCGCTTCAGCAAGGCGCTACTAAAATAACAATTGCAGCGCACTTAATTCTTTCGTATTAAATGCTTTATGCGTAAGCATTGGATCACAGTGGAGATAGTGTAGTCAGCTGGTATAGCATCAACATTTCACGAAGTAGTCTAGTCAAAACGAGGAAATCAGCTACAGTAACTCGGATAATGTTTGTTTGCATTTCAGGATATGGGGAAGATTTGATAATATACAAAAGTCTTGACACTTGCTGAAGAAGAATAACCGCCCAAAAACTTTGCTGCTTCTACTTTTAGCGATTGAAGAATGGTAAATCTACCAAGTCGGTAAGCTCAGAACTGATCTGATATTTACCAACAAAAATGTACAACTCGTCGACTGCTGCAGCTTTAACAAACATTGATAGAGCAATAATGTTACATCCGTAATGAAGGAGCAAGACAGCGTCAAATATGCCGCCACTTGCTTAATGATCAATTACAGCATCAGAAAAGGCGTCACTCAAGGCTTATCGAGCAGCAGCATTGTTCATGGCTGCAGCCATGCATCCTTTCTTACGACAACAACTAAGTATCCTTTATCAGTGCATCCTCCGCGTCAATACACATGTAACCACTTTATACCCCTAAGTGACTACTCTCGGCACTTAAGTTAAAGTAGCGTAACCCAATCAATTTTGTAGCCTTTGAAACTCATTTTTCCTTCTTGTGTTGAAGGTACTGAAATATTTACGCATAAACTTGTTTAGCTCGACTATATGTCGTTATTTCGATAGACAATACTGCAGGAACAGCTAGCTTTAAAATTTACGGAAAAATTCTACTCAAATCTACTAGTATCACCGCAGTAGTCGACCACTTACATACCCGCTCACAAAGCTATTTAGGCACTGCCAAGTCCCCATTTTTCGCCACCTCAACCAGAGTCGTACAGAAGAGGCTGGCGCAGGTTGTCGCTGCAAGCCGTGTGTAACGGGGTTACACGTACCATGATAACAGGGGTGTGTGTCACACGAGAAGTGCATGGTGTGACCAAACCCAAATAAGAATGCCAGTAGTTAAAGATTTTACTGTATATATTTAGTATATTTAGAAAAAGCTAAACTTCTAAAATTAGGATAAAAATAATTAAGAATCAGTTTTGGATTTTAAGTCGAAAAGTTAATTAGCCTTGGGAAGGCAATAGTTACTCTTGGAGTGAGCGGATTGCGATCTGCTAAACTCGTACATGTTCTGAGTATAGAACGAACGGTCGGTGACCTAGATTACGCTTCCTCAAGCGCTAAGAAACGGCAGCCCCGCTGCATTTGGTAGCACTTGTAGTCAATCTACGCCTGAGTCGTTTAGACTGATCCTCTGTGAGGAGTGAGGATGGATCAATTTTCCTCTTTGCACCAGGGCATGCAGGACGGGCATAACAGGCTGGGGTCCTTGCTGTGCCCTGAGGGCGTGCAACACCTTGCGGCGCAAGGCCCCGAGGCAATCGGTGCGCGCCTAAAAGCGTTTTCAAACTACGAAAACTCGCTGCTAGAGCACCTGCAGCAGAAGTTGTCTGCATCATTTGCTTCTATGACTTCCCCCGCCCTGAGCCGCTCATGGTGAGCGTTAAGGTCTTTAAGGGGAAGGATGAAGAGAATCTCCTGCTCTGGGAGAGAGAGGTCGAGATGACCATCGCATTCGCCATGCTCCAGACCG